>NW_026607369.1:0-199572 GCF_029890125.1 Rhinichthys klamathensis goyatoka
GCCTGCCAAAGTCTGCAACTTTGTCTTAAACTGGATCTTAGCTGTGAGAATTAATTTTAATTTCCCAAGTGGAAACTTAACACTTTCCGCATTGTCTAGAGCAATTACTGTATGTATTGTTCAATGCAGAATTTTTGCAAATGTTTAATGCCAAATGCTGCTGTTGTGTAATAATTCCTTTGTGTTGTCAACTTTGGTTTCACAAAGGCTTTTGTTCTGTGTCTACAGCCAACTTGGAACACAGTAAGATCTCTCTTTAGCAAATATTATTTCATATTATTTGTGATGGTTTATCATAGAACGAAACGGCATGCACAATATCATTCTGTTTCAATAATAAGACTTTATTTTGAGGTAGAATTATGTATACTTTTGTTAAATTGCTGCAAGCAGTTACATTGCTGGTAAATTTTACTTTCTGGGATATCCAGAAATAAGGTGTGCGAAAATAATACAAGGAACTTTGCACATACATTGTTTGTAATGATCCTACGATACCGGAGGTTGTTTCAGGACCTCATTTGTAAGACCCAGGGTTATTTTTGTGACAGCGCCACCTAGCCAATTCTGCTCCATCAGAGGAGACCTGATTCAAACCTAAAAAAAAAAAAAAAAATGTGCAAAGACTAAACCCACGGACATTTTTATTTTTTATTTTCTGTAAACCATATTTTTATATAAGAGTGGGTGTGGCCAAATCTTCCAGTGTCAGCTGCTTCCAGTTTTTTAACTTTTTAAAAACCGTTCATTATGCTGCTTGATTTTGCAAACTGGTATTTATTATCATATTTTAATTTGTCTAATTTGTAAACTAAGTTTGTAGTGCAAACACTGTTTACTGCACTTTTTTTAAGCCGGTTGCACATCAGAAAAGAAGAGCCACAACATGCTGCGGCTAATTAAAAAGAAGTCTCACAAATACTGTACACATAAACTAGCTTACTTTTCGTGCTAAAAATAAGGTATTTTCTTACAGAGAAAACTGAATTTAAAACCATATATAGGCTAATATATTGAAACAAATAAAGTAAAAAAAAAAATCAAGAGGGTTGTCAACAGTTATGTTTTTGGTTAGGGGTTGGTTAGGACAATATATCAATTAAATTTAAATGATTAAAACTTTAAAGGGGTCATATAATGCCATTTTTGTACAAGCTAATATGATTCTTTAGAGTCTAAATTCAAACTTTGTAATATACTTTAATTAAAAATTCTCATTAGTATTGTAAGAAAACCAGCTTTATACTGACCCTCCTCGTTTATAAGCAGTCTGGTGTGAAATGATTCGCGCAAACATGAGAGCATTGACGTTGCTCGTGGGGAATTCCCTTCGAAAACAAACACAGCCACTACGTCTTCAGCGGTTCGGATTTAGGAACATTAAAATGACTGTGTTCGTTATTACACCCAAGAACAAAACACCACAATCGCTTAGACGCCATTCTGCTCATAGACAGTGCTCCAGCATATCAACAATGACCGCGCCGGTCCGCGCAGACTATGATTGACAGCTGGCTCACGAGCAAGGGCGGGTCTGTGTTGAAACCCGGCTGTCAATCAACAATCGCGGGAGGGGCGTTCGACCGTGTGACGTCACACGGTGGAACGGCTTGATTTGAGGCAGGGGAAAACATATAAGGAGATTAAAACAAAAACACTGGATGGATTTTTATCTTTTTATGATGTTTGTGTACAGGCACTGCCAACACACATTTCAGTACAATCAACTTGTAAAAGTGCATGTACTATTATATGACCCCTTTAAATAATTCCTAAAAAATAATAATTCAGAATTGAATAGTAAGTGCTATAACATTGGATAAACTGTTACTTAAAAAACCTGAGTCCTAGAAATGCCGTCCTGAAACTGCAGTCTCTGGTTTGCACGATCAAGCTTTTTTCTTTCTTATAGTCTTTACTCAATAATACACAAGAGGTCATGGTGATGGAACACCACAGAAATTCAGCCCATGCCCCTTTTCCAGGATTTGAACCTATAGCCTCAGGTTACCATGTCTATGGAGTTTGAAGCAGTGTTCACATTGACATCTGCAGTGACAAAGCGACTAGAACTCATTAACTTTCAATGAGTCCTGATGGCTTCTAGCAGCATAGGCATCAGTGACAGGATGGTGCCGTGTCCAATAAAACAAAGTAGATATAAGATTAACTTTATGCAAATGAGCTGTTACTCAATGCAGCGAAAACCAACAGGAATAAACAGCATAGCATTTCAGTGATCCATCTTTTGTGAGACACCAGTAAAGTGTCAGCAAGATGAACATAATGTTACAGTGAGTGATTTCACTGTTCTATATTGTTTGTTTCTACCCACATACAGAATATAATAACACCATGGAAAACCGAGTCAGAAATTGTTGTCATTCTGATGGAGTTTGATTCGTGAAATCTTGTTCATGATATGATGTATTATGCATCACTGCAATTTTTGTGCAGTTGTTCTGCAAATGCTTTCTTCTGAATAATGTTCATTTTAAGCAGCAACAAAACTGATTCACTGTCAAAATCAGTGTTGGGGGCAATGCGTTACGAGTAATGCGAGTACTTTTTCAAATAAGTAGCCCAAGTTACTTTGTATTCCCATTTATCTCTCCTGTCCCCATGCTGAGAAATCGGAAGTAAGGTGCAGAGGTGTTGTGTGCACTGTCGAGACTAAATGTGCATATCAGATAACAGATGTAGTATTCCTCAAAATTAATAACATCAGCGAAATGCAAACTCTGAATATTACGCAAACCTGCAATAATTAACCTCACATTATTAAAGGATAATTCCGGTATTTAGCACATTGAGTCTATTTTCTAGTTTGTTTTGGATGAACTAGAGTGGTGGACACAGAAATTTTGACGATGGGTCCTGTCTCGACTTTTTGACTATTTTAGAATCGCCTCTGACCGCTTCAGAGTGGCTGTCTATGGGCATGCACAAACATGTCCTTAAAACAACCCTTAACTGTGCAACTCACCGAGTGGTTAGTGGTGTTGTAGTTGATGTTCCAAAACAAGTAGCGTAGCGAAATACAGTTTCTGTCGTGTTTTTATTTGGGATTTTGTAAAATCGCATGATTTCTGTTGGAGGACTCAGTGCTCGTTGATATTACTGCGCTACCGGAAACGGAAAGGGGTCTGTTTACATTTTGGTTGTTGTCTTTTCGCTCGGTTCTCCATCTCTCAGAAGGCTAGCGTGCAGGGCCGGATTAAGAGTTCAGAGGGCCCTGGGCACAATGTCTTGTAGGCCCCCTCTTAGGCAGGCCAAATGTATATTTTGCCCAAGGACATTTTAATATGGCATTTACAGTTTTACTGACTTAAAAGGAACTTTGTTGTACTATGCTGGAGTAAAGTTCCTAAATGGTCGTTCTTTCCCATAGGAATTTGTAAAACTATGTTGGGTGGACCTCTGTGCCTCTAGGGGGGTTCGGGGGCATGCTCCCCCGCAAGAAAATTTTGTACATTTTAAGGTTAAATGCATCAATCTGGTGCTCTTTGAGAGATCAAAATTAAGAGCTCCAACCCACGAACTGCTCGTTGAACAAAGAAAAAGCATTGATTTGTACCAGCCAGGACAATAAAGAGGGCTCAAACATCTTTTTAGTAATGAGAGTCTCAGTCTACATTACATTATCAATGGTGTTTTAGGATGCCAAACAATTATTATAATAATGTAATAATGATTTATATAATTATTCCTATGACGTAAAATCCGTATAGCCTATAAATGTACTATAAATGAAAATGAATATTTCAAAAGTATATTTTAGTCTACATTACACTATAATACAGGAAAATTAAAATACTTTTGTCCTAATTTCTTCACTTGCAAGAAACCCTTGAGCTTTTATTTAGGAGAAAACACCAGATAACCATGCTGATCGCGTGAGCAAAGAGCGCACTTTTCTTTAAATCACCCAGCACACACAGGATGCCTATTCTTAAAGTCTTGTGCTGTTTTATAAATGCACAAAGCCATATCATGGTTTCGATTTTATTTCGTTGGCAAAACATAACGCTAGAGACCTTTATGTTAGGTTATACATTTTACATCTCATATGTGTTGGGAAAAGGGAGAAGAGAGAGTTCGGCAAAAGGCGGATTCGAACTCGGGTCGAGCGCATCAAAAGCTATTATCAAGCAGTTCGCGCGCTACGACCTACGCCACTGTAGCTGTTCCGTAACGGGCGTCTTTTTGGTAAAAAGACAGGCACTTAGTGCAAATATACGCTCCGTTATCTAAAATATTTTTTTTCTTCCCCTCGCTTGGGCCACAAGTGCGCATGGCGAACTTGCAATGAATACATTTTATCAGACCGGCCCACCGGGGAAACTCCCGACTCTCCAGATTGCCACTCCGCCCCTGGTGCCCAGGGCCCCTTAGATGTCATGGGCCCCTGGGCAAGTGCCCAGTTGCCCTAATGGTTAATCCGGCCCTGCTAGCGTGAGATGAGCAACTGCGGCAAAGTGGTTGTCGCCATCAAGTGGTCGGGAGTGTGCTAATGCTTCAGACTCAAATATCGAGCGGAAGTTTATACGCGGTTGTGAGGTATCTGAAAAAATAGTTCCACTATAGCAAATAACATGGAATAAAATCATACATTGTGCCGATATATTTGTTTTTAATCATCAACGAACACCACTAACCACTCGGTGAGTTGCACAGTTTTGAAAACGAACATTAAAGGGTTAGTTCGCCCATTTAAGACATGAAGTTGTATGCAATCCTTACCAGCACTACAGTGCATACACACTGACCCACTCTGTTGTCACCTCCCTGGTCAGAGTTCTGGCCGCTGGAAGTTTTTCAATAAAGTACTCCCGGTTATTTTCCGGGGTCACAAAACTGTGCGTTTTTACGTGAAAAAATGATTTGCGTTTCAAAGCTTGATTAATTTACCACACAAAAAACACGCCGGTCAAAATTCATACCTCAGTTTTAATCGGCACTATTTTCTATCCATTTCTATCAATCCGCGCTGCTGTCGACGTCAACAGTGCGCACGTTCCGATCAGCTGTT
The DNA here is from genome assembly GCF_029890125.1 of Rhinichthys klamathensis goyatoka. Taxonomy (NCBI): domain Eukaryota; kingdom Metazoa; phylum Chordata; class Actinopteri; order Cypriniformes; family Leuciscidae; genus Rhinichthys; species Rhinichthys klamathensis. Next base: position 5,033 of record NW_026607369.1, read on the forward strand.
GATAGCGCGACTCGCTGACAACATGTCTGACTACGAAACTTCTGATCATGAAACCAATTTTAGCACAATGTCAGACGGATCAGATGATGAAAGTAATTTTAGCACAACGACAATGTTATTGATTGCAACACAAAACCTCAATTGTGTGTGTGTTCAATCAAATAGTTTTCTCAGCAAATTGTACCAATATCCCTATATACTGTTTTTATATTAGAATATATATATTTTATATTCACGTGTTTTATAATGGAGTCTAAACATCAGCTTGTTTACCGTACAGTTTAGACATGGGATCATAAAGTTAGTAAATAGAGCTTACCCGTGGTACTGGTACAGCAAAACTCTTTAATTTTCCTTTTCCTCCTTGGTTGGGGATGTAATCGTCTTCGCTGAAGTGAGCACTACACACACGAAAATCCTTTATTCTGGATATTTTAGCTCCCGCAGAGTAGCCGATAGCAACCAGCCAAATCAACAACACGCGCTTGCACCCCCTGCTGGTGAGATCGACTAACAGCAGATGGAGATTATGCTCGGTAAGCTGTCTCATAGTTATATTCGAAACAGGAATACGATGGAATCTGAACTTTGATCGCGGCACATCCTTGTGGTCACAGCCTGGGAATTTACAAGTTCGCACCATTGTTAATTTAATACTTTTTACGTCGTTGTAAATCATTTGTGTAAACACTATGGAACAGCTGATCGGAACGTGCGCACTGTTGACGTTGACAGCAGCGCGGATTGATAGAAATGGATAGAAAATAGTGCCGATTAAAACTGAGGTAGCCTACATGAATTTTGACCGGCGTGTTTTTTGTGTGGTAAATTAATCAAGCTTTGAAACGCAAATCATTTTTTCACGTAAAAACGCACAGTTTTGTGGCCCCGGAAAATAACCGGGAGTACTTTATTGAAAAACTTCCATCGGCCAGAACTCTGACCAGGGAGGTGACAACAGAGTGGGTCAGTGTGTATGCACTGTAGTGCTGGTAAGGATTGCATACAACTTCATGTCTTAAATGGGCGAACTAACCCTTTAAGGGTTGTTTTAAGGACATGTTTGTGCATGCCCATAGACAGCCACTCTGAAGCGGTCAGAGGCGATTCTAAAATAGTCAAAAAGTCGAGACAGGACCCATCGTCAAAATTTCTGTGTCCACCACTCTAGTTCATCAAAAACAAACTAGAAAATAGACTCAATAGCTAAATACCGGAATTATCCTTTAATGTTTTTGCTGTTGATGCTCAATGATACAATTCAACCATCCTAATAAACAAAAATAACTTTAGATAAACATCACATTTGTTTTTAATTTTATTTGTTTGTATTGCTCAAGAAAGAGTGTTTAACTTACTTCTCCTCCGTCCTATTCTTCTGCAACCTAGATTGGCATCTGAAATGTTTGTTTGAGCAGCCTGAAGTTTATTTTATTTCACTTTTGGTGTGAAAGGGCCTCTACATTTTGGCAAAACTAGAAGTTTTATTTTTATTGATTATTTTTTTTTTTAAACAAGCAAGCAAGCCCAGCCCATGTAAGAAAAAGCAATGGAAAAGTAATGTAACTCGTTACTTTCCACAAAAGTAACTAACACAATTAGTTACTTTTTTAGTGAGTAACTCAATATTGTTACGCATTACTTTTAAAAGTAACTTTCCCCAACACTGGTCTAAATAGAATGACATTTTATTTTTACTGTAATACAACTCATTTGAAATTAGATGTTGGAGCCTCCAGCACTATGAACACCTACAAGCAACTGACCTCCAGTAGGGATGCTCTGAGCGATCGGCTGCAGATCGATATCGAGCGATACTCACATTCTATGACTCCATCTGTATCTATGACTCAATCTGTATTTGGCTGATTTTATGAACCGATCCCAATATGATTATGTAAAACACATGATGACATCAAAACTTTAGTGCCACAGTCATCTGTCATGTTCTAAAGAAATATCACATGGAGGAATTTTAGCTAAATGATTTAAGGGGAGTAGTTCACTTTAAAATGAAAATTACCCCATAATTTACTCACCTAAGGCATCCTAGGTGTATATGACTTTCTTCTTTCAGACCAATACAATCGGAGTTTTAATAAACACCCTGATGCTTCCGAGCTTTAAAGGGTTAGTTCACCTAAAAATGCGTAGTTTTTGTTATTTTTGGACCAAAATGTATTTTCGATGCTTCAAAACATTCTAACTAACCCACTGATGTCACATGGACTACTTTGATGATGTTTTTCTAACCTTTCTGGACAAGGACAGTATACCGTTTATACATTTTCAATGGAGGAACAGAAAACTCTCGGACTAAATCTAAAATATCTTAAACTGTGTTCCGAAGATGAACGGAGGTCTTACGGGCTTGGAACGACATGAGGGTGAGTCATTAATGACATAATTTTCATTTTTGGGTGAACTAACCCTTTAAAATGGCAGTGGATTGCAACCATCTGTTTGAAGCTCAAAAAAGTGCATCCATCCATCATAAACAAACTCCACATGGCACTGGGGGTTAATAAAGGCCTTCTGAAGCGATGAGTTTGTGTAAGAAAAATATTCATATTTGAAAACTTTATAAAGTAAAATAACTAGCTTCCGGCCAAACGAACATTCGGATTCGACTTAAGTCTAATGCGCAAATTATGCGAGTAATGGAATGTACTGCTGATATTTAAGCTACGCCATGACGCACTACGCTACATCCGACGTCACAAGTTGCGTAAGTTGTGCTTTATACTCAGTAGACTGCGTATGGCCGTTTGGCCGGAAGCTAGAATTTTATTTTGTAAATGTTAAATATGAATATTTTTCTTACACAAACTCATCGCTCCTCCCTGCATGGCTTTCCCTGCTCCCCCTCACAGCGAACTAACCACCTCAGGTTCTCCGGACATCTTTCCATTGGTGCCGTTATTATGGAGTCTGGACGTGTGGCTAGCGCTTCCCAGCCTATCACACTGGCTCATCAGAACGATCTGGTTCGGCTACGCGATTCAGTTCTTCAGGCGCCCGTCCAGGTACAGCGGGAGGCTTCTTACCCCAGTACGAGGCAAGAATGTTGCTTTCTTCCAGGTGGAGACAGAGCCTTTCCATCTGGCTGAGATGAAAAAGGGTTCTTACAGCCCTTGCTTCATTGTACCCAAGAAAGGAAGTGGGTTGAGACTAATCCCAGATCTGTGAGTTCTGAATTGGGCCCTGAACAGTCTCCCGTTCAAGATGCTCACATAGAAGCACATCCTTTCATGTGTTCAACACAAAGATTGATTTACAGTGATAGACCTGTCTCATCGCGTATTCATGAAGGATGCAGAGGCTGCCCTTCCCCCACTAAGGGAGGTGGGGTGGTGGGCCGATTTTTCGCCATTTATTAAGCCCTCGATCAGACGTTGCATTTCTATGGGCAGGAGTTCCCCTAGAACAAGTGTAGGTATGTTGTTGTCACAACAGCGTCTTCGAGACAGACTGGGGCACTGTATGCAATGGGCACACAGCCTCTGGACCCTGGACAGGGCCCCATCTGCACTGGCATGTCAACTGCCTTCGAGTTGTTGGCAGTGCTGTTATCCCTGAGGAGGTTTTGACTGTTGATTCAGGGCAAGCATGTGTTGGTCTGGATGGACAAGACAGCAACAGTGGTGTATATATCACCAATGGGTGGCATCCGCTTTCGTCGCATGTCACAACTTGCCCGCCATCTCCTCCTCTGGAGTCAGAAGCAGCTGAAGTCTCTGCAAGCCACTCACATTCCGTGCGATCTCAATTGTGCAGCCAATGCGCTCTTGCGACAGGTTATACTCCGTGGAGAGTGAAGACTCTGTCCACTGTGGTAATCCCTGACCGAGACCCCCCTTTACACGGACACACTGGCTCACAGCTGGCCCCGGAGCCGGGACAAGTCTACACTTCCCCCAGTGAGCCTCATTGCACAAACACTGTGCAAAGTGAGGGAAGAAAAAGAACAAGTCCTAATGGTTGCACCTTACTGGCCCAACTAGATTTGGTTCTCAGAGCTCACACTGACGGCATCGGCTCCCCTGAGGAAGGACCTTCTTCTCAGGGACAGGGCACAATCTGGCACCCGTGACCAGATCTCTGGAACCTCCAAGTCTGGTCCCGGGATGGGATGAGGAGGAATTCAGAGGCCTATCACCAGCGGCAATAGACACAATCACTCAGGAAAGAGCCCCCACTACTAGGCAGCCGTATGCTTTGAAGTGGTGCCTCTTCACTACATGGTGTTCTTCCTGAGATGAAGATCCACAGAGATGTGGCATCTGGTCTGTGCTTTCCTTTCTCCAGCAGAGCCTTGGGAGGCGCCTGTCAGACTCCACACTGAAGTGTACATGGTCGCAAAAGCGTCTAACCGTGACATGGTGGGTGGCAGGTTCTTAAAGAAGCACAACCTGATCATTAGGTTCCTGAGAGGCGGAATCCTCCAGGACCTCACCTCATCCCCTCTTGGGATCTTTATTTTGGTCTTACAGACCTTACAGAAAGATCCATTTGAGCCTTAACAATTAGTTAAGCTTAGTGCCCTCTCTACGAAGACAGCCCTCCTGATTGCGCTCACCTCCATCAAGAGGGTGGGGGACCTACAAGCCTTCTCTGTTAGTGAATCGTGCTGGAACTAGGGCCGGCAGACTCTCACATTGTTCTGAGACCCCAGCCTGAATATGTGCCCGAAGTTCCCACTACTCCCTTCAGGGACCAAGCATACGCAGAGCTTCAGGTGATTCGGAGGTCAGCAGAAGGGGAAGGCTGTCTCCAAACAAATAATGGTTTACTGGATTGTGGATGGCATTCTTATCAGGCACAAGGTGTACCGTGCCCATTGGGAGTGAGAGCTCACTCCACTAGGGGTATCGCAGCCACATCGGCTCTGGCGAACGGTGCTTCATTAGCAGACATATGTAAAGCTACGGGCTGGGCTACACCCAACACTTTTGCAAGATTTTTTCATCTCTGCATGGGAACATTTCCGTTTCGAGTCTTAGGTAATAACAGGTAAATCTTGGACAATCTGGTTGGGTGTAGTGCTTGCATTAGTGCCTTTCCCCTCTCTGATGTGACAATGTGTGTTTTTTTAGGACCAGCTAGAGTTTCCCTTGAATGGTGAACCTTGGGCCACCCTTCTCCATCATTCAGCACTCTTATGGTTGTCATGGTAGTGAGTACAGAGTGCTGGTAGTGAGTTCATCTGCCAAACTCATCTACCAGGCCCATTACTCATGGTATGCCCCTTTTCAGGTGAGCCCTTGTAATCTGGCTAGTGCTCCGTATGTACTGTTCCTTAACACCAGAATTCCATAACTACTAGAACTGCCACAAGCGGTCATTTTGACCGTTAGATTGTAAACTCTATATCTTTAATGATAAATACCCAATTGAGAGATTAATGCATTTATTGTATTAGGATATCTTTTAAAAACCAAACATTACCAAACTGTATTAATTATACATTTATAAATAACAATATCATTAGTAGGCTAGCCCGTAATTATTGGATATTCACAACAGATAGGCTATATTCCATATCCATTCAACATAACTCAGAACAAGATAATAACAACTAAAAGTATCTTATTTAGATATTCTTTTGACAGTGAGAGAGACAATGTCACGGTTTATGAATTCGCTGTCTCCTTTCTCGTCTTGTTGTGTGTGTGTGTGTGTGTGTGTGTGTGTGCGTGCGTGGTCGCTGATCATTGCCGCTGATCAGCACGCCCGCTGCTTCTGATCAAGGTGCCAGCTATAGCGGATCAGCGAACCCTTTTTAGTGTCACTGTTGTCGCCTAGCCTTTGTCAGACCGTCGTGGATGTTTTTTGCGTGTTTGTTCCCTGCCTGTATCCGTTTTCCGTGTGTCATCCATCCGTGTTCAGCACTCCATGGTTCTACACGCAGCGTCCCTGTGCTGCCAAGGGCTTCATACCGGACATTTGCACACTTATAACTCTCCCAGCATCTGACCAGCTCTCAATAAACATATCTATCATTTTGCAATTGAATCTTCTGATTATTTCCTAATAGACAAATGTCAACCGCGGGAAATGTAACAAAAGAATACCGCGAAATTCAGTGCGGTCAATATGACCGTCTATGGCCGAAAAAGGTAAATATGTTCATTTGTTTTTTTGCCTTATGTGTAATTTATATTAAAAACATTTTAAATGAAAATACAGACACTTTTAGGAAAAGTCAGGTATACCAGCAGGATTTTATTTATTTTTTCAACAAAGTTATTGCAGATATAAAATTCAAAACGGTCAAAATGACCGTCGTGGCCGTTCTAGTGTTAACAGTGATCCCATGTGATGTATTCTTCCACTGTTCAGTTTCCCTGCCAGTGAACCCAGTGTCTTCCCCTGGATGAAGATAGCTCCGTCACCAGTCACTGTGGCCAGTAGTCTCCCCCGCGTCAGGTGGAGCTCACCCAGTTTCTCTTGCCTATGTAGTACTCCCCACTGGTGAGTCCTTAGGACAAATTTTCCACATAAGAAGGAGAAAATTCTCAATGTTAACAACCATGTTTACTCAGCCGTAAAAAACAACAACTTTTTTTTGAAAAATCAGTAGAGGCCTATGGCTTAAGTGACCTCTTCGTAGAGGTGAGGGGGTCCCCTTGATGTGGGGTGTAACAAGGAAGAAGTTGTTCTTCATTGTTGTTATGGGAAGAAGGAGGTGGGAACCGGCGAACAATCAACACATTTAATAATATAAAATAAAACAAATACAAAACGAAAGTAAAGGACAGCAGCCCCTCACGGACGACTGCTGTCACATATAATAAAACACAAGATCAGGCCTGTTCCTCTCTCGATCTCCTCCTTTATGCCTCCGCTCCTCCGTGAGAGATACGAGACCGGTGCGTTGCGCAGGTGTCACTCATCATTAATCACGTCACCGGCCTCGTGCCGCTCTCTCACGGGCCTCGGCCTCGTCCTGCTCACCACATAGGGTTATCTAGTTATCCTGGGTATTGATAGGATGTGATGAGCGTAGCTGTATTTGCTTGGAACGCGGAGGCCTGGCATACAAATTTCACACACCAATTCCATTGGCCTATTCTGTTTTGGCTCCCAAGTGCAACCCCTAGTCTCTCTCATTCTACACAACATCTCGTTCCTTCCATCAGGGAACGGAGCTGCGACATTTTAAAGTATTGTAGGCTCTTTAATAAGCCAAAGTATCCTAATATTGATAGTGTTTTGTGTAAGCTCTGTTTTTAAAGGCCTATCAAAATGTTCATTGTAAAATGCATACCGGTATTTGTTGTGCTTATTTATTAAACATCTGTGGTATTACTTTATCTGGAAAAAAGTTAACAGTGACAGTCAACAGAGAGCTTACCTATCACTTATATAAAGCTTGAATGATCGGTAACAGCTGATCATGATGACTAGAAATCAGTAGTTGGTATCAGCTGCAAAAATCCTGATCGGAGCATCCCTAACCTTCAGCAATCAAATCACTGTCTGTGTGAACGAGGCATCATGTATAAATGATATAAAATAGGTGCTTGATTCACTGAACTGAACTCACAAGCAATACTGTCTTTGTTTTTTATGGTCTGTACAGTACAGAAGGTGGATCAGCCTATTATTGGTCAGCTAAACTGATCAACAGGCCCACACATAATCTGCTCCCACAGAACTCAACAAAGAGCCGAGCAGATTTCTGAAAAATACCCGACACAAAGTTCTACATATTATCCACCATGTGCATATCCATCCCGTATGATTACAATCACATAAGCCTTTGGAAACTCTTTAACATAACTGAATTATCTTGTTCTGTTTCACATACATACATTTAGCCCATACATGTGCTAAAGTTGAGTAGCAAATATGCCCAAGTCTAAAGAAATCACAAAAGCTACAGAGAACACATTTTTTATTACATTAGAATGTCTATGGCTACAATAATATTTCCAAAACACTAAAACTACAAAGAGACAAAGCTGGCAGCCTTATTCATAAGTTTACATTTTGTTGTACCAGAAAAGCTTTGAGGGTGTTGAAGAAAAAACACAATATCATAAAGGGGAATAAACTGTTTAATCAGAAAAACTGAGAAAATACCACAATTTACCACCAAAGACTTGCACGGTGACCTGATTAAAGGAGGAAAAAAACATTTCAATGCAGAGCATAAGAAGAACACTAGACAAGCATGGCCTTCATGTTGGGACATCTTGCTGAATGCCACTCTTGACCAAGAAGAACATAAAAGGCTGACTTGAGTAAGCTAAAAATCCTTTGGATAGAACTGTGGAGTTCTGGAAGAATGTCCAAACTGGAACATTTTGGACCCATGGATCAGCGGTACAGTATGTCTGGTGAAAAAAGGCAAAGCTTATAAGCAGAAGAACACCATCTCCATGGTCAAACATGGAGGTGGTCCAGTCTTATAGGGGTGCTTTGCTGTTGCAGGAAGTGGAAATCTTGACTGTATGAAGGACAACATTAGTTCTTTAAAGTATAAAGCCATTTTGACAAAGATATTAATGCCTTCACTGATGATCAGTGGACTTCCCTGCTGGACAGCCATCCCAAAGAATACATCCATCTACTTAAGCTTGGTTCAGTGATCAGTCATAGAATGTTCTTGAGTGGCCTGTACAATCCTCAGATTTAAATCTCATTAAAAATATTTGGTGGAATTTGAAGAAAGCAATTGTAATGGGGAAACCAAATATTATCAATGATCTAGAAGCTTTTTCAAGCGAGGAATGGGCCAAGATTGCAGTAGAGAGGTGACAGAAGCTTCTAAGCACTTACAGGCAGCATTTGAAAGTTATAAGGCATAAAAGATAATGCACCAAATTTGAATTTTAAAGGTTAAATAATTTTGTACATGAATGTACAGAGAGCCAATTCGATTTTCTTTACGTTCTCAGAATCACTCAAATGTGTATTAATAAACATTATATAATGGTTTACTGATGCCTTTGTTGAATGGTTTTTTATAAAATTTTGCTCTTGGCAGCAAAATTTCTTGCAGCGTGAATAATTTGGATTGCAACTGTATAATATAACACACACACACACATACTGTGTGTATATATATATATATATATATATATATATACATACAGTATATATACACACTATAGATACTTGAATTCTCTATGGTGTGTGTATATATACACTCACCTAAAGGATTATTAGGAACACCTGTTCAATTTCTCATTAATGCAATTATCTAATCAATGGCTGTTGCTTCAATGCATTTAGGGGTGTAGTCCTGGTCAAGACAATCTCCTGAACTCCAAACTGAATGTCAGAATGGGAAAGAAAGGTGATTTAAGCAATTTTGAGCATGGCACGGTTGTTGGTGCCAGACGGGCCGGTCTGAGTATTTCACAATCTGCTCAGTTACTGGGATTTTCACGCACAACCATTTCTAGGGTTTACAAAGAATGGTGTGAAAAGGGAAAAATATCCAGTATGCGGCAGTCCTGTGGGCGAAAATGCCTTGTTGATGCTAGAGGTCAGAGGAGAATGGGCCGACTGATTCAAGCTGATAGAAGAGCAACTTTGACTGAAATAACCACTCGTTACAACCGAGGTATGCAGCAAAGCATTTGTGAAGCCACAACACGCACAACCTTGAGGCGGATGGGCTACAACAGCAGAAGACCCCACCGGGTACCACTCATCTCCACTACAAATAGGAAAAAGAGGCTACAATTTGCAAGAGCTCACCAAAATTGGACAGTTGAAGACTGGAAAAATGTTGCCTGGTCTGATGAGTCTCGATTTCTGTTGAGACATTCAGATGGTAGAGTCAGAATTTGCCATAAACAGAATAAGAACATGGATCCATCATGCCTTGTTACCACTGTGCAGGCTGGTGGTGGTGGTGTAATGGTGTGGGGGATGTTTTCTTGGCACACTTTAGGCCCCTTAGTGCCAATTGGGTATCGTTTAAATGCCACGGCCTACCTGAGCATTGTTTCTGACCATGTCCATCCCTTTATGGCCACCATGTACCCATCCTCTGATGGCTACTTCCAGCAGGATAATGCACCATGTCACAAAGCTCGAATCATTTCAAACTGGTTTCTTGAACATGACGATGAGTTCACTGTATTTAAATGGCCCCCACAGTCACCAGATCTCAACCCAATAGAGTATCTTTGGGATGTGGTGGAACGGGAGCTTCGTGCCCTGGATGTGCATCCCACAAATCTCCATCAACTGCAAGATGCCATCCTATCAATATGGGCCAACATTTCTAAAGAATGCTTTCAGCACCTTGTTGAATCAATGCCACGTAGAATTAAGGCAGTTTTGAAGGCGAAAGGGGGGTCAAACACAGTATTGGTATGGTGTTCCATAATCCTTTAGGTGAGCGTATACACACACACACACACCATAGAGCGTTCGAGTGGTTGCTTTGATGGAAATATTTCATCTCTTTAATGAATTATATATTATAATGTCATGGTGTGGGATATGTCATTACATGGTTTGCAGATTTTTTTTCTTACAGAATGTGTAAAACTAAAAGCTAGAAGTCCACTGTACAAAGACACAGAACATGTTGCGTAATCTCCTAATGGATCACACAAACATACTGTACCTCTATGTCTGATTATATGGAGTACAGTATTGTGTGTTGCTCTTGAAATCCAAATGACCACTTCAAAGCAATGCAACATTTGGCGAAACCTTTTAGAGGAGGATCATTTATAATACCTGTGGATGACAGTTATGCTGTACAGCATGTAGGTAAGGCATTTCAGAAAAATACAGTAATTGAGATGCTGTAGGTGGGATGGACTGCACTGTCTCTCAAACGATGCTCCATAAATAAAACACTTCAGCTTGCTGTATGAAGTGTCCTTCACAAACTTTCAATACAAGCTGCAGCTACCAGCACAATGCTATAATCATATACTGGGACTTACAGTATTAATTTGCAAAATGCTGAAGGTTAAAGCAACTTTTAAAATGAGTGGGAAAAGCACAATAAATATTATTTTCCTGCTACTTCATATAAATATATTTAGTTTTTTGCAATTTTTCCTTCTTTAATTCTTGGACTGAGAATAAATAATATACCATAACATATTTGTTTAGAATAGGATAACAAAATATAAATGGTAAAAAAAAAAGAGATTTTGACATCTGCTTCAACTCTCCTTGCTGTTCGGGCATTTGGGGTGTAACAGGTCCATATACACTCACCGGCCACTTTATTAGGTACACCTGTCCAACTGCTCGTTAACACTTAATTTCTAAGCACCCAATCACATGGCGGCAACTCAGTGCATTTAGGCATGTAGACATGGTCAAGACAATCTCCTGCAGTTCAAACCGAGCATCAGTATGGGGAAGAAAGGTGATTTGAGTGACTTTGAACGTGGCATGATTGTTGGTGCCAGAAGGGCTGGTCTGAGTATTTCAGAAACTGCTAATCTACTGGGATTTTCACGCACAACCATCTCTAGGGTTTACAGAGAATGGTCCGAAAAAGAAAAAACATCCAGTGAGCGGCAGTTCTGTGGGCGGAAATGCCTTGTTGATGCCAGAGGTCAGAGGAGAATGGGCCGACTGATTCAAGCTGATAGAAGAGCAACTTTGACTGAAATAACCACTCGTTACAACCGAGGTATGCAGCAAAGCATTTGTGAAGCCACAACACACACAACCTTGAGGCGGATGGGCTACAACAGCAGAAGACCCCACCGGGTACCACTCATCTCCACTACAAATAGGAAAAAGAGGCTACAATTTGCAAGAGCTCACCAAAATTGGACAGTTGAAGATTGGAAAAATGTTGCCTGGTCTGATGAGTCTCGATTTCTGTTGAGACATTCAGATGGTAGAGTCAGAATTTAGCATAAACAGAATGAGAACATGAATCCATCATGCCTTGTTACCACTGTGCAGGCTGGTGGTGGTGGTGTAATGGTGTGGGGGATGTTTTCTTGGCACACTTTAGGCCCCTTAGTGCCAATTGGGCATCGTTTAAATGCCACGGCCTACCTGAGCATTGTTTCTGACCATGTCCATCCCTTTATGGCCACCATGTACCCAACTTCTGATGGCTACTTTCAGCAGGATAATGCGCCATGTCATAAAGCTGGAATCATCTCAGACTGGTTTCTTGAACATGACAATGAGTTCGCTGTACTCAAATGGCCTCCACAGTCACCAGATCTCAATCCAATAGAGCATCTTTGGGATGTGGTGGAACGGGAGATTCGCATCATGGATGTGCAGCCGACAAATCTGCGGCAACTGTGTGATGCCATCATGTCAATATGGACCAAACTCCCTGAGGAATGCTTCCAGCACCTTGTTGAATCTATGCCACGAAGAATTGAGGCAGTTCTGAAGGCAAAAGGGGGTCCAACCCGTTACTAGCATGGGGTACCTAATAAAGTGGCCGGTGAGTGTATTTGTCCCGAACAATCAGGGTACGGATGTTTTGGTGCATGCAGTCAGATGACGAATACAGTCAATCAAAGGCGATCCACAGTCCAATCCAGAAGAGGGCGCGTGTGGCAATGCAACGATGTTTATTAACCGCCAAAACAGTAAAAAGAAGAAGTACAGCACAAGTGCAAATAATGGCAGTGTCCGAAAACTGATAAATGCTGCCTTCGGAGGATGCATTCCAAGGTCGGAAGGCATGGCACATCCAAATGCAATGTTAGTTTCACTTGCTGTCTACTGAGACATCTTCATCTGATCAATTTTTGAAGGCAGCATACATGTATCCTTCTCTGCCTTTGATATCCCACATTCCTGTGCTTTCCATTCACTGACAGTTTAATTAGAAAAATTATATATATATATATATATATATATACTTACTGTATATAAATACTGTATAGGCTATTTATAATATAATCTCCCCATTATTTTCTATTCAACACAGCTTCCTGATAATCCACACATCTAGTGCATTATGGCAGCTATTCACAGATTCTCCTCTTGCTGTAAAACACTTTGAATTGAACTATCAAGTAAAGTTGTAACGATGTATCCAGGTGGCGAACGTGATTTCACCAAGTACGACATGTTCCTGGATCAACATCGTTGTTGATCCTGGATCAACTTTCCAACCAACCAATCAGATTCGAGGGACAAGTTTACAGTTTATGTCAAGTTTAGGCTTAGAACCAGGGTGAAGTACTTACACATCAGTGTCATTCACCTTTCATTACCCTATGATTTTAGGGAAAGGTTATGGGTAGGGTTAGGTTTAGGGGTAGGGATTGGGTAAGGACTACATTTTGGGACAGGAATGTTGATCCAGGATCAACAAAATATATTGATCCAGGACCATGTCTTACTTGGCAAAATCACGGTGACCGTATGCAGGTACTCTGAAGAAGACAGAAAAACCAGGTTCCAAAAACTCAAAAGGTTTAATTCCAATTCAAAAAGCAGGAAAGCTTGCGGTGCTAACACATCTTAACACAACAGCGACTGGACAAAGAGTGCAGGCAAGGGTGCATCTCAAATAACAAACTGAAACAAGATAATTAATCAAACACAGCTGACACAAATGAACTCAAAATGACAGTGACCAAAGCAAAGGAGTGGCGAGAGACTGAAACAAAGGAACATATCAAACACAAAAACAGACATAACCCTGACAAAAGTGTTAAAATGCACATTATATTCCTGGATTCATATATACTACCAATCAAAAGTTTGATGTTAGTAATTGAACAAAAAAAAAAATACTTAAAAAAATGTACACTGAAATCTGAAGTAATGACTGCTGAAAATTCAGCTTTGTCATCACAGGAATACATTACATGTTACAATATATTAAAATAGACAGCATATATTTATAAAATGTATTAAATTCATATACTTCTGTATATCTAATTCAATATTTCTGTTTCACTATATTTTTGAACAAATAAATGCATCCTTCGAGAACAAAAGAGACTTCTTTCAAAAACATTTTAAAAATATTTCAGAACCCCAAACTTTTAAACTGTAATGTTTGTTTGTTTGTTGTTTTATTTGACAGTCCCAGATATTATTCAATATCAGCATCCTTTTGAATGAATAAAATAATAAAATCAATAAAAATAAACAATAAAAATAAACAATATGTACGCGCAGAACGAAGAGCATATCAGAGCAACAAGTAACATAACAAAAACATTATTAAAACAATACTGGTTTCATTTAAAGTACATAACATTTTATATGACAAAGTATATAAGAAGGCAACATAAGCACAGATGAACTCTGGGTGGCAGTATTACCTCACAAGTATTACGTGATTTTTGAGACCATTCCAAATCTGTGTTGAAAAGCATAATTTTTCCAGTTGAGTGTCACACTGTAATTGCCTACAGTAATTAAAATCAAGAGATACTTAAAGAAATAAATATATAAGTGCTCTCTCCCTCCAGTCTGCATCACGGTCCAGTTCTGACAGGAACACTGTATAAAATATGTGTATAAAAAGGCACTGTCCTTCAGATGAGATGTTAAACTAAGGTCCTAACTGTCCCAATTAAAATCCCAGCAAGTGAGTACCTCCATCCAAATTACCCCCATTAGTTTCAATTCATCACAGCTTCCTGATAATCCACACATCTAGGGCATGGATGCTGTTCACACAGATTCACCTCTTGCTGTAAAACACTTTGAATGGAAGTATCAAGTAAAGTGTTATACATGCAAGTAATTATAATGTGCACGTTGTTTTGTTTGGCTAGAGTGGCCAACACATTCTCATGGCATTTCGTATCTATTTTATGTTTTGGCGAATTAATGTCGTATGAATTTGTACAATTCCATTCGCACATAATCTGTTTACGCTGCAGTGACAGTTATGTTTTGAGGGGGTGTTAGGGGTGGACCATCATGCTTACTTTTTTTTTCCAAAAAAAAAAACATGCTCCTGCCCATGCCCATCATTGCTCCTGTCAGTATTGAGAATAGAACCCACAACCTTCAGGTTAGCAGTCTGACTCTCTATCATTAGGCCATGACCTAAAGGTGAACTCATCACCTTGTAAAATAGTTTTATCACCACCTCTTTTCCCCTTGAGATTGGGTTGGAGTGGCAGACAATAAAGCGTAATGTTTGAATTTGAAATGAAAATATCCCCCAAATGGATGCATTGATTTTTTAAAATAGGATTTTTATTTCTTTTCTTCCATGAATAAACTACTCACAATGCATTGATTATAGTGAGAGATATGGCATAAGTGTCAAGATGAAGATTAGACATTAATGTGAGGCTTTCACTTGAGGACAGGAACAACAGCCCGGCTAAAGCTTTACTGCTAATTAGAGCTGGCTTCAGCCTCATGGTGACATATTGATGGACATGGATGGGAATCTCTGGAATAAAAGTATGCTGTGAAAAATGTGTTTCCTGAAGTGAGAACATTGATTGATTCAGGGTATGCGCCCATGAAGCAGGCCTGCAGGATATAAACACTAGCTTAATTGAAATGAGATTTGTGCAAACAAGCTGTGTTTTAGAAAGTCAAGTTATTGGCAGATTATCTACTGCACTGACAAGATCAAAGTTGCAGTGAAGTTTGTGGCAGATATTCAAGGAAACCTCTCTTTAAAGCAGTGACTGGTCTCTAAGAAATAAGATATGGATGTTGTGAATTATATAAGGGACAGCAGCGCCTACACTGCAAATAAAAGAAAAATATAATTAGCCTAATATAGACAAGACTTTGAACTGTTCTATAAGTCTTACATAGAGTCAATGTTGTCCTTTTCTATAAATTGCTGGTTTGGTAATCTTAAAGGGTTAGTTCGCCCAAAAATGAAAATTATGTCATTAATGACTCACCCTCATGTCGTTCCAAGCCCGTAAGACCTCCGTTCATCTTCGGAACACAGTTTAAGATATTTTAGATTTAGTCCGAGAGCTTTCTGTCCCTCCATTGAAAATGTATGTACGGTATACTGTCCTTGTCCAGAAAGGAAATAAAGACATCATCAAAGTAGTCCATGGGACATCAGTGGGTTAGTTAGAATGTTTTGAAGCATCGAAAATACATTTTGGTCCAAAAATAACAAAAACTATGACTTTATTAAACATTGTATTGTCTTCCGGTTCTGTCCGCAGTGACGCTGGTGACGTAAGACGCTGCTGACGTGTTCTCTGGTAACCAGTAACCAGAGAACACGTCAGCAGCGTCTTACGTGACCAGCGTCACTGCGGACTCTGGAACGCAGAAAAATAAACTTTTGCCGAATCCCGTAGGAAGGACGGCAAACACATCTTTCCGATCGACAAATTGCTTGATTGCAGTTCTCTGTTCGTCTTTTAAAATTAATGCGTAGTCGATTACTTTTACAACAGACGCGATAGCGGAATCTATACATCTCAATTCTCCAGCTGCAGTCATCTTTGAGGGAAACCAGTTCAACCCAAGCGCTCTTTGATAACGTGATGATTACGTAACTGCAGATCATCTGTCCATCATCGTATAAAGCCCGCCTTGGCAATTTGATTGGCCCGACTAATTCTGAACCGATCATTTTGAGTAGAAAATTTATCCAGATGTCACAAAATGGCAAGTTACCAAACCTAACACCACAAGCAAAGATAAACCTTATTAATTATTCATGCCCCAGTGCATGATGGGAACACCAGTGTTAGAAAAGTTGAGTAGGTTTTACTTAATTTTATATCGTTGAGATTTACGCTTTAATTTCTACAAGCTTGAATGAAGAAAAACAGTTTAAACAGTTTAAACTACAAGTTTTTTATTCTTGCCTGAACTACCTTTTTCATGTAGAAATTATATTCGTTTTTTTCTGTTGCATTTACTTCACCACAGAATCATTTTTATCAGTATTTATTTATTGTTGTGTGCGTTATTTGTATGTCTATCGCTGAATCCAAATCAAGTTTACTTGTGTGCACAATAAATATAAGAAAAATACTATTACAAAATAAAATACAATCAATTATTTGTATCATCAGTTAAAAATGTAAATATAGGCTCCAAGTTAGTTTATTTTTTATTACATTTTTACATAAAAGCATATTTAGTTATGGACGCTTGTCAGCATGCAATATATTATATACATATTGTCACTGTGACCTGTCTTGGACTTTGTTTTGCCTTCTGTGTTTGTGCACCATGTGTTTGTTAATCGTTTTCACCTGTCACCTGTCATCATCCTCATCACAGACATTATCACTCACTGTGTGCAGCTGTTGTCACTTGTTTTGTGTTCACGTGCTATGGAAAATATGATATTTTCCACTTGTGAACTGGTATTTACCAGTGTGTTGCGTTCAAGTGCTTTTGTTGTCGTAATGTGCTAAAAAGATGGAGATCCAGGAGATTGCGGAAAGGGCAAAGAAAACGCGGTCGGAAGAGACTAGGAAAAGGAAAAGAGAATCTGACCGCGTGAGGAACCGGACAAGAGTCCCACTCGGTCGGGCTTTCACTCATTGGCGCGAGCAAAAAAGCACCACATGATGCAACAGTGATGCTGACCTGGCGATCTTGTTGATGGACTAGTAAGTAAATCTTTCTAAGTTTGTGTGCATTTTATTTTGTGATTTCACCGGAATGAATAGAGAGTCTCCGCAACGGCGATAGATTGAAGAGCGCGTCCGAGTGAAGACTGCGTGCGCGCCGCCACAAGAGACACTATGTAACCATGACACTTATAGCAGCGGACACGAGCGCTCAGGTTGAGTTCAAAAACACATTTTAGCGCTAGATCTCTTATTTAAAGGCACACTATGCAAGATCTGTACCTTAACCCTCTGGGGACTAAGTCCTTTTTGGTCCGTTTTCTCTATTTTTACATTTGGGCTTATAAACCATATGTAATGGAGATGGATCACTATGTGTTTGGTATCTATGGATTCAGAAGACCCTAAGATAACATAAGCATGCATGTAATGTGTTTATAAAGGAAGTATGAGTGAAAAATGTACTATAAACTAGAGAATTTCAAAAACGGAAATGAGATTTTTCTCATTTATTTCTGAAAATCACACATCACACAACAATAGTGAACAGTTTTTGAACAAAAAATATATTTGTCAAAGCCTTTGCTTGACAGACATGTGTAATTGTTAAATAAAATATGTAAAGAACAATGAAAAATGTAACTTTATTTACAAATAGTCCCAGGCGTTTTTCTTAGGAATGCTTAGAATTTTCTAAGCAATGCTTTCTCCTCGTCACTCTCCAGTAATTGTTGCAGAGTTTGTTCCACCGTAAATCGTTTACTGCTTACCATCATAAAAGTGCTAAAACAATAAATAATGCTATAATTGTATGTATGTGTATATAAATATATATATTATAATTGTTCTGTCTCTCTCTCTCTCTCATATAAATCTCTGATAATCCGCTCCGTAAGCCTCCGTTCGCTCTCTCTCCTTCTCTCCATTCAACGCTGTTTGCGTCATGTCCCTAACTATATAGTACCACCCCTTGCAAGGCTACAGAGTCCTCTGATTTGCTAGAAAGGTCATGGTAACCTTCCTCTGATTGGGTAAGAAAAATATTTCTCCATCGGCAATTTTTCAATTGGTTGTTGTTCGCGGAATCTGCCAAACAACATCGATTTCATTGGCCTTTTACATAGTGGTATTGCGCAACAAGGAAGTGTGTATATTTACAAAGCCGGGTATCACTGTTTTCAGCGGAATCTGAGGAAGACGGTAAAAAAGACCGCAGCTCTCTATCATTAATAGTTTTTAAGATAATTACACATGTGTAAAAGTATGCCATTTTGGGCGGTACCGCCCAATCCGTCCCCAGAGGGTTAATATAACAGCTTAAAAGGGGTATCACGTCGTGAGTGCAGAGACCAGTCTATGGCAGACGCACTGCGTGAGTGCCATTTACGACAGTAACGTTAAATATAAGTTCTCCACAGCGACTCTAGGGGTCGCTGTTTGACAAAAAACGGAATTCCTGCATAGTGTGCCTTTAAATGTAACAATTATATGAATACTTTTATAAAAATACCAACAGAGCTGCTTTATCCAAGTAAATAGTGGTCTAATTATTTTATGGTTTCTATGCTGTTTATATGGCAGAATATATGATCATGTAACATAGGCTAGGCTTATTTATTTTTAAAAAAATTAGTAAATGGACTTAAACTTCCAAAAAGTTGTGATCTGGGTTCAAACATTCCGACACGCAAAGTGAAGCATTCACGTGACTGGAAAGAAAGTGAGGCTTCGTTTTTCGTTGATCACATGTTTCTATGAAAACAATATACGCGCTCTGGCACATGAGAAATTTCGCTCCGCACTCGATACACGCTTTGAAGCTTTAGTGTCATATCAATCTAACATCACTACCAAAGTGTGACAAAAGAACAGTCAGGGCGGACTGAATTAAGGAGAACATGGGCGTTCTCCGTACCCTACTGAATCCTGCAGATCGGCTTGTAACCTGCTTCCAGGAAGGCCAACTGCTCGAGAAATATGTCGAGAGGTTCCTAGAAATTTCACACCATGTGGACTGGGCAGATGGCGTCCTAAAGACTGTCTTCTGGTACAGACTAGACGATCATCTGCACCAGCAAGCTCCAGCAACAGCGATCCCGGGTACGTTCGAACAATACCTGGATCGTGTGCTGCGGTTGAGCGGTTCAGCGTTCACTGTGGGTAAGGCTGATAATCCACGCCTCCTATCTTCGTCCCGTCGAGACCACCCTTTCAGAGCCTCGTCCCGTCGAGACCACCCTTCCAGAGCTTCTTCACATCATGCCTGTCAAGCCTGAGCTTCACACCACGCCTGAGCCCTCGTCTCTGGCAAAGATGGCTGCTGGAGCCCTCGACACTCTTGTACTTCTCTGGCTTCGCCTCGTCCCATCGTCCCCCCGGCTCCATTAGACTCCTCACTCCCTTCTGCTCCTCCTGTCTTGGACTTTGTTTTGCCTTCTGTGTTTGTGCAACATGTATTTCATTGTTAATCGGTTACCTGTCATCATCCTCATCACAGACATTATCACTCACTGTGTGCAGCTTTTTCTTCTTCTTCTTCTTCTGTTTATTGGCGAATCACATCTTCACGTTATATGCCGCCATCTACTGGACTATTACACAGGAGTGTGTAAAATTGACGTTGGCAATACTGTGTGCAGCTGCTGTTGTCACTTAGTCTCCTCATTTGTCTGTGTTCTTCCTTGTCAGTTCTCGTCTTCAGTTTGGTACGTGTCTTGTTCGTGAATAAATAGTTTAATCCTGATCCGTCGTCTTCGTCTTCCTGGTATTTCTGAACGTGCCTCATGCAGCCAAAGTGTGACACATATACTAATTTACATTAATAAAAAGTTAAGCTTTTTTCTTTTATTATTTAAATTTAAGCTTTTTTTTGCAAAAATTACTGAACATTGAAGGAATTAAAAAAACATTACTCCATTATAGAATGCTGCACTGTAAACATTATATTGAAGGAAATTCTTAATTCAGTTAGACTCACTCTTACTGTCCACTGCAGTATCCTGAAGGATTGTGGCTATAATGTTATTCTTTTGCCAAGATACTAGCCCTTCATTTTATGTCTCTATATTTATTCAATAGCCACCAACATCTTTACCTAGAAGAACCAATTGCTTTTATTTTCTTTGCTCTATAAATAGTGTGGTATCCACATCCTATTCTCACAAGCAAATGTTGTGTCAATCAAACAAATAATAATAGTAATATATCATAAGTTACTGCAGAGAAGTCTGAAAAGTTCAGAAATATCTATCTCTATGATATATACAATGGAATAAATGAGTGGAATGTTCTCTTTGGACGTATAGGCCTATGTAAATGTAAAATGTGTAACTCTTTTGTTTAACTATAGGAAACATTCTGTCTTTAAAGGTGCACTCATTCATTTTTGCTAATTAAAAAATACCCCTAAAGAAATGGTTAGTCATATTGAGAAATATAATTAAAATGATGTAGAGTGACATGATTTCAGAGCATGTGTGCAATCCACAGTGCAAACAGAATGAAATGCCCTAATGCGCAGTCCCTACAGAGCTATAGGACAAAAGCGACTATGACACGCAAACGCCTCTGTGACTGTAAAAGATGCAGCTTGAGGCTGTCCGGTGACGCTGCAATGCAGTAGTCAGCTGCGTATACCAGCATGAACCACCAAGAACATGCACAAATGAGTTGGGACTGACTCTAAAAATATCCATTTTATAGTTGTATGTATGTAACATAAGATAGAGAAAAACAGACAAAAAGTAGAAGTTTCTCTGGTGTGAAACTTCATGCATATATGCAGGTACTGTATCTAGGCATTTAAAAAGTCTAAACCACCGTGTAAGAAGAGCAAGCAAAACATAAACAAGCTTACCCTAATGAAAATGTTACCTATATGAACAAACACTGTATACTGCACATAGATGACCGAAATTATTCTCTCAGGCTCACTTACTGTAATAGTGTACCACATGAACCATTGCACACTATTACGAATAGCTCACAACTTTCCTAAGATCAGAGGCCTAACCTGTTAGTGGGAGTAATGAAAGCAAAAGCACACATGCAGTATTTGCACAAACCGTTCAATCGAGTCTCCCACTGAGCAAATTACCAAATTTATCTAAAAAATGACAAGTGAACCTGAGAGAATTTTATGACAAGTGAACTTTAAAATTGCCTAATTTGTTCTGCTTCAGCAGATTTTCTCTCTCTCACACAGTGCATTTCTGAAAGAATTTTCTGTCATGCTACATATTTGTGAATCAACATTTCATTATTTGCCAGAGAGGGGTGCTTTATGATCATTGCTGGTGTTGTTACCATAAAGACAACCATAAGTAATCCTTAAAATATTTTGTATGAAGCACCTCAAAACACCTTCTTGAAGGGACAGTTCACTGTCCCTTCAAGAATAGTCAGTTGAACTGACTATTTCTCAATCTTGAGTTTTTGATCTATATAAGTAGTAGTTTGAAGGAAGAGCTAAAAGACCCCTGGTGGCCACACATATAACGAATGTGTATGGGCTCCAGTGTTGTTTAATGTTACTACTTAAAGGTGACCTATAATTCAAAATTGAATTTACCTTGGTATAGTCAAATAACAAGAGTTCAGTGCATGGACATGACATAGAGTGAATCTCAAACTGGACTGTTTTCGCGTTCTCATTTAATTCACGTTTATGAAAAACACCCCTGAAAAACGGTCGGTTCTCCACACAATACCGACTGTGACGCAATAGTCGGGATCATTAATATGTACGCCTCCAAATATTTGCATAATGCCAGCCCTCAATGCCAGGCGGAACTGCGCAGCCGAAGCATGGCAGTTGCTCAGTGTGGATGTACACATGAACACAAAAGTATTGTTTATTTTCTCTGGAAATTTTCAAACATTTCACCGACGACTGTTTCCTCAACTTGGGCCAATACAGAGCTGGCCTCGGATCGAGCTACCAAGCAACACTTTCTGATGTGTAATTGTTCAAGTTCTGACAGGTAATCTTTCTCTCAAAATCGTTCAATACTGTTTATGCATCAGTAAGTCAAGCCAGTGACTAAAATATCAGCTTCACATCGTTTCTTTTAGTAGGATGAAAATAATCGTATTTAAATTGTGAACAAATTATATACAGAAAGCGATCAAAGAACAATCTTTCCACACAGCGCGAGTTTATCTGGACACTTGCCAAACTCGTTATGAAATCAATGACGCACGTTACTGCACAACGAAGCTCTTACTGTATTTACATCATCGTGTTTGCATTGGTGAAAGCAGAGAGAGTGCAGAAACTGCTTTGCAATGATTAGATCTTCATTCTCGCGATCAACACGTCATCTGCTCAATGCTCATCACGGCAACATTTTATGTGATGGGAATAGATCTAAATACTTTAAAAACATCTCACGATTCGTTAATCTCGATAGCTGTTATAGTAAAAACGTATAATAGCAGTAGTAAAAGTATTCGGGAGAGAGTTTCACATGTAATGCATTGCTATTTCCTATGCAAGCATGTCAGCCAATCACAGCAGTGGCCGCGGTTACACTGAATCCCACAGCAGACACGCCCCTTCAAACAGAGTGTTCAAATCAGAGGCTAAAAGCAGGCTAGGAAAAATGCCATTTATTTCTAAATTATGATTATTTTTTATCTAAAAAACATACTAACATTATAAGGGTAACCCAGGAAACATTATAAAATAATAAAAAACATTCTAGGGCACCTTTAAGTAATAGTCCACTTTAGGCATTCTGCTAACTAAAAGTAACTTTGCAACTACATGTCAACTAACTCACATTAATTTGCAACTACATAACTAACTATCAGAGTATTAGTAGACTGTTAGGGTTTGTAGAATAAGCTGACATAGTTGCAGGAAAATAGACAAATAAAACATAGCAAATGACTGACGGCAAACGTTACAGCCACATCCAAATGCACTTAAACCGCTTTACTTCAATGTGTGACAATTACATGCAGTCAAGTACAAAAAATAGTAATATGATGATATAACATACTGTAACTATACAAATTTAGTTGTTGATCAGTTTCTTCACATACCAAATAATAGTGTTGTTATTCTACAACATCAACATCAACTACCGATGATGTTGTAGAAATGCAGAATGCATTGCAGCCCGTTCTCATCCCAAGGCGTCATATACTGACGCTTTTGCCAAAGCGTCTATATCCAACGCACATGGCACCCTTTAGCGTCAATATGAGACGCAGATATATGGCGCCTCCTAGTGGTCTAACCCTAACACTACCCCAGACCTAAACCTACCCATAACCGAAGCGTGTTATATTGACGCTAAAGGGTGCCATGTGCGTCGGATGTAGACGCTTTGGCAAAAGCGTCAGTATATGACGCCTTGGGATGAGAATGCGTTGGAATGCATTATCCAATATTATTAATTAAAGGAAAAAAAAGGGGGGTACCAAGATAAAATGAGAAATATTCAGCTGGTCATTCAATCTTAAATATCAACTTCCATGAGGCAACTCGCACCATTTAAAATGAATCCGCTTTCAATAGGCTGTCCTCATGTAAGTCTACATGGTTTTAAATTTCTTCTTTTTTTCTAAAACTCCAGGGGTAAAACTTTTTTTAATGAGGAAATAATTACAGAGTGCACCTTTAATAAGTGAGGAATAGAGAATGAAGTTAAAAACATCAAGCTGAGCGTTTGCGGATGAATTATTGATGATTTAGAGAAGGGTTCTTATTAGGCATCTAATTTCATTATTAAACAAGTGTACTTAACTTAATTTAGGCTATTAAAAGTATTTAAAAGAGAGACCCCCCAGAAGTCCTTACGAATCCCTGTTTGTAACTTGGTAAAACTAACATCATACTTTAGTTGGTAACACTTGAGTCATTACTGGTTTGTTACCATGATTCTTACATGAAAATCCTAAAGTGTAGAATCTTCTTATCCTTCACAAGATATTTGCACACACGTATATGAGCTAGGAGACATAAAAAAAAAACATTTTTTTGCGAGGTAGGTTAAATAATAAAAATCCCTGTATGTATATGGTATTTGGATGGCTGATAACTCAATATGTTCCAGCCGTCACCGTGACTCTGGCCAATTTTCTGGCATTCCTCTGGACTGGCATTGAATCACTACAGGACAAGTAAGGTCCCGACAACTGCATTTAAAAAGCCATTTCTTTAAAATTATTCAGTTGATAAATAGTTCTTTAGGAGAGAGAATAGGCTAATTATTTCCCAAATCATAAGTCTGCTATGCTATTACATATTGATAAACCTTGTGTATTTGTTTACAGTAGCAGTTATTAATGTTAATGTAGTGTGTAGCAAAGCGCGGCTCGTCTAATAGCGACTACGCCACCCCGGAGTACCGGGGAACTAATCTAATAAAGGAAAGGACACGAGTTTGTTTGCTCAGGAGAGGCAGGAGGCGTGAGTTCACAATTAAACATTTAGTTTATTAAAGAAAACAATTAAACAAGAAAATCACAATAACTAGTTCTTAACCCAGAAAAAATAAAGAAAAGAATATACAAATAACTGGCCTTGATCCAGAAACAAAATAAAGAAAATAATATACAAATAATTGGTCTTGATCCAGAAACAAAATAAAGAACATAATATACAAATAATTGGTCTTGATCCAGAAACAAAATAAAGAAAATAATATACAACTGGTGCGAAGGCTCCCGAAAGACAGGCTAGCTGTAGCTGCACATGGCCAAAAGAAACCCAATTTGGAACGAATCACACTCCACTGCAAATAGTGATCAAAAGATAACACGCAGTGAAACAACCCTAATTAATGTAAAGCCCGTGCAGCCGCAACCACCAGCGTGCTTCCTGGGACACCCGGCACCTACGGAAAGAAATAAAAAGAAAACAAGTAAGGCAAACAATAAAGACAGAATCAATTTATAACACAATTGAAACCAAGAAAAATAAAATAATTCGTACCAAATAAGTTACACATTCAAGACAACATAATCACAAGTCGTCACACAATCGGTCATAGAAATTACACAGCTGACCGAGAGAATTTAGCAGCTCTCTATTAAGCACCGGATTAAACAGTGACTTGAATGTCGCTAGGGACTAGTGACAAGACAAACCAATCCGAATTACACACACACACAAAACAACTGCATAAGACAGACGTGGTGGGGTTACAGCGGTAATTAATTCGACTTCCCCACAAAACAGCTCCCACAAAGCAGCAGACGTGGTTCAAAGCGCGAGGATTGCTGACAGCCAGTTAAGGTGGCGACTCAACCTCGCTTTAACGCGAGCAAAGAGAACTCCTAAACACAAATATTCATTAACCATCTAATTAAAAACAATTAAAAATTACAATGAAGACGACAAACCAGGTACTCACCCTGATTTTAGCATCGGCACACACACGTAAATCACAGGCGCACAAAAGTCATACGAGGCGTCCTTTAGTGAATCGAATCACAACAGCTGGTGCTCCGACACGCCATTAGGGGATGCCCCAACAATGGAAACTCCGTCACACTAGAATGTATTGCAGATCACTCAAACAAACTTCCCAAAAAGATTACAACGGCACCACACTAAAACTCGCCTAAATGTGGATGTCGTTCCAACAATACGCACAGCCTTGATGGCCTAGTGTCACACTAAACAAAAGAGATAATGCAACGTCACTTCAATACTACAATCAAAACAGCCAGCTGCACAGCGACATACCTCTGCGATCTCTTGGAATGGCGACAAGAGCGGGCTTTCGGCAATGACGCATCCCAGGGAGCATAAACGACGAGTCTATATACGCCAGGAGCGGCACCCCATTGGTCATATACGTAATGAGGATGGCGTGGCAACAAGTCACTCACTTCACCACATTTTACCCACCCTTTTGTGTCGTCGCCCCGACGATAGACTACAGCACTAGTCCCAAGGCCTAAACAACCTAGAAGTAATACTGGATATAGATCCTGAAATACACGATACATCCCTCACATTCTCCACTGCTCGAGGAAGATGGTGAACATTAGGGTGTTGGTCCGCAGTAGCTCGTCTCGTTCTTCGTACTGCTCTAACACTATCCCCTTGCTGGCTCCACCACCTCCAGAAGCAATGATGCTGGGGTCTGCTGCGTCACCGATAACGCTGATGGCTGGCACCTAGTTACGGTTGCGGGTTGCAATGCCATGGTTTGGCCTGACCCAACCAGCAAATCGTCTGACACGGCCACCCAAAGGTCTACTTCCTCTACGTCGCCCAATGATGGTGGTGTCCCTGTTAAAGGGATGTCAGAATGAACAACTCTTGGGGCTTCTCGTCGTATGAGGGTCCTCATAGACGAACGATGAACATTCCGAATCTTACTCAAATCGTCCGTAGGTGCAACAGTATACACTGGCCCTCCATCTACAGGAGCTCTCACGATCTAATACACCACCGAGCTCCACAGGTCCTGGATTTTATGACTTCCTCTCACGCCATAATTCCGGAGATACACCAGCTGACCCTCCCTCAGTGGTACATCACGAACGTGTTGATCATACAGTCTCTTACGGCGTTCAGCCACAGCCTTCAAACGCCCTTGTGCCCCTTCAAATGCCACCTGCATCCTGGCTTGATGCTCTACCATCCACTCATGAACCCCACCCCCACTAGATTCCTGAACCCTCCCCAACATGAAATCAACGGGGAGTCTGGGCTCCTGACCAAACATAAGGAGATGTGGAGACTCACCCGTACTCTGGTGAGGGGTGGTGTTATAACAGAACAAAATCTGTGGGAGGCAACATACCCAGTCCCGTTTACGAGAGATCGGCAGAGTGCGGAGAAGGTTATGAAGAGTTCTATTGAACCGTTCACACTGGCCGTTGCCTGCTGGATGATAGGGTGTGGTACGAGATTTTTCGATCCCATAAAACCTACAGAGTTGTTTCATAAGAGCAGACTCAAAATTCCGTCCCTGGTCGGAATGAATACGACCTGAGACCCCGAACCTAAAAAACCACGCAGTCACTAAAGCCTGTACCACCGTCTCAGCCCGCTGAGCTCTAGTGGGGACAGCCAGAGTAAATTTACTGAACACGTCAGTTAGCACCAAAACATTCTCGTGTCCCGAACTGGACGGCTCAAGCAGGGTAAAATCAATAGCCAGAATGTCATTTGGCCTAGAAGCCAAAACATGGCCCATAAAGCCCCGAGCAGTTGGTTGGATATCTTTAGCCAGCTGACATCGTTCGCATTCCCGACACCACTGTGCCACTTCTGCCGACATCCCTGGCCAATAACACCGCTGACGCACTAGTTCAGTGGTACGTTCAACACCCTGGTGCCCATGATGTTGATGCAACTCAGTCAATACCTCAGGTTTTAGGGCTGCAGGCAAAACCAATTGTAACACTTCCTCACCCCCATCAGGGCGTGATACCCGTCGATAAAGGACCCCATTTCTCTTTTGAAAACGGTCCCATTGCTGAAGCAAAGTCAGAACAGATTTGGGAAGTTGTCGTACTGTCAGGGTGGGAAAAGAACCCTGTTCCAAAAACTCCAACACCTTCTGAATATCAGGGTCCGCCTCTTGTAACAAACTCAAGTCCTCAAGAGAAAAACTGGGCAATGCTGTAATCACCGCTTGATTCGCCTGTATTACTGGTTCTGCCTCTGCTACCTGCCTCACCATGGCTGGAATTATGGTCCCTGGTCGGGAACCTTCCCGAATCTCCTGACAACCCAAATTCTGTCTAGAAAGAGCGTCAGCATTTCAGTTGCTCCTGCCAGAACGATACCGAATCTCAAAATCAAAGGCGGCCAACTGGGCCGCCCAACGTTGCTCGGCAGCTCCCAGTTTAGCAGAGGTCAGGTGGCTGAGGGGGTTGTTATCAGTGTAGACGATGCACTTCTGACCCAACAGGTACTCTCTAAACTTCTCGGTCATGGCCCACTTGAGCGCCACAAATTCCAATTTCATGGAACTGTAGTTAGTCATATTGCGCTCAGTGGGTCTCAAGCCGCGGCTAGCATAAGCAATAGGGCGTACCTTACCTTCCTGTTCCTGCGAGAGGACGGCGCCAAGCCCACTATGGCTAGCATCCACCTCCAGGATAAAGGGCCGGGAAAAATCTGCATACGCCAACACTGGGGAAGTAGATAATTTATTCTTCAAACCCTCAAAGCTCACCTGACACTGCTCCGTCCAGGCCCCTTCAAACCCCTGATCCACTCGCTTTCTGGGTCCCGAACCAGTACACACTGCAACCAGCTTTTGTAGGGGGGCCGCTAATTTAGCAAACCCCTCCACAAAGCGCCGATAGTAGCTGGCGAAACCCAGAAACGAGCGCAACTCTGCCACATTAGCTGGAATCTGCCAATCAGCAACCGCATCGATCTTTGCAGGGTCTGTTGATACCCCTTCAGCCGAGATAATGTGGCCCAAATACTTCACCTCTCTTTGAAAAAACGCACACTTACTCAACTTGACCTTTAGTCCTTCACGTTCTAACCGACTCAAAACTACCTCCAAACGCTCCAGATGTTGCGCTATAGAGGTGGAGAATACTACCACATCATCGAGGTACAAGAGCAAGGATTGACCCTGTTGATCCCCGAACAGCCGCTCCATTAACCTCTGAAAGGTGCCAGGGGCATTACACAGGCCAAATGGCATCCGGTTCCACTCAAAGAGTCCGAACGGTGTACAAAAAGCGGTCTTAAACCGATCTTTCTCTGTGACTGGAGCCTGATTATACCCGCTGGCCAAATCGAGAGTCGAAAAACAACAAGCACCACCCAGGGAATCAAGGGACTCATCTATCCGGGGCAAGGGGAACGCATCCTTCCTTGTTCTGGCATTGAGTTGACGGTAGTCAACACACATGCGTAGGCCCCCACCTTTTTTTTTAACTAG
Organism: Rhinichthys klamathensis goyatoka; assembly: GCF_029890125.1. Classification (NCBI taxonomy): domain Eukaryota; kingdom Metazoa; phylum Chordata; class Actinopteri; order Cypriniformes; family Leuciscidae; genus Rhinichthys; species Rhinichthys klamathensis. Next base: position 34,374 of record NW_026607369.1, read on the forward strand.
CACGATAGGCGAAGCATATGGACTAGAGCTCTCTCGAATGATCTCAGCCTCGAGTAACTGATATATGTGGGCCTTCACCACTTCATACTCCGAAGGTGGTATCCGCCAGAAACGTTGCCGAATAGGAGTTTCATCTACCAAAGGAATATCATGCGAAATTAAATTTGTACAACCCAAATCCCCCTCCTGAGTAGAGAACACTGTTTGAAACCTACTGAGTAAAGACTTTACCAGACTCTGCTCTACCTATGGCAACATTGACAAATCTATGGCCTCTACCTGCTCCTGCACAGTAGGTCCTACTTCCGCACTCTGCGCCCCCACCGATGCCATGACCAACTGGACCTCTGTAACACCTGTGGGTAAACTAACCACATACACACTACTCAACGTACCCATAACAGACCGTGGGTAGAGCATTACATCAGTCACGCCAACATTAACAACAGATATATACGCTGTCCCTTGACTCACCTGAACTACTGCGGGGGAAGCCAATAACCCCGCGGGTAAACCGGATTCAGGAGGCTCAAAGAGTACGACGCCAGTAGCAAATTCATCAGAGCAGGTTGCCGGAACGAACTTAAGCATGCCCCCTGGGATACGGCAAGGCCTACGACCCCGTACGCGAACCTTACCCACAGGATTTGTGCCAGTTACAAGGTTAACGCCACAATATTGCAGTGCCTGAGATACAAGGTGTGGAGCTTTCGACACGTCAGATAAGTTAAAAAGAGCAGGGCCATGCTGACTAAAGAGCTCCTGGTAGCATCGCTTTAGAACATTCATCCCGAGAACCCCTGGAATCTGATCACACAAGCCACCAGTAGGATCCCTAACTACAACAACCCCGCAATCGGAAATGACTTGGCCACAAAGCTCAATATCCAGGCTCCATGTAACCAATAAAAGGAATGGAAAACACATTGGCGGCGCGAAGCTGTAACCAATGACATGACTTAAGTCGCGCCTGTCCCCATGTTGCAAATTGTTGCTGAAAACAGCTTTCCGTAATTGTGGAGACCATCTAGCCGGTGTCAACTAAGCACGGCACCGATAGTCCACCTATGGACACAACAAGATGAGGACAGGACGACATTAAACTAGACGCAGCAAGAGAACCTTTAGAAGAAACTGAGCCAGTAGCCTCCCCAACCAAGCTGTGACTCCGCAGCTCGGTGGGCACTAGTTTTCCGACGGCACAAAAGTAGATAACTGTCCACCTCCAACCATAGATTAGGCGGAATGCGGAGCACGTTGGACAACTCGCTCTCGATTGCACTACCGGGCAAAATGGCCTGGTTTCTGGCACCTTCTACAGATGACAGGCCCACTACGAGGAGCTCGATTACGCATCTCTGGACCTGGCCCTCGGGCGAAACTTTGGGTGAGGCGATCTAACTGCTCTTGCTGTGCTTTTAGCATTTCTCCTAACTCACCCAACTCAGACGTCTGAGGTGAACTACGAGCCCCCACCCATGAATCTCCACGAACGCCATACTGAATTCCATGTGCCACTGGGACCGATGAACTTCGGGCCCTTGCACCCCCCGGCACCCCTTCCTGTTCCCATCGGAGGGCTTCACCCCTCACCTCCAATAAAGTAAAATTGGGCTGTCGGCGCACCAGCTGTTTGAGCTCACGTCGCAACATACTGTCATTGACGTATTCGACAAATTGATCACGTAACAATGTTTCAGCATTTACCATTACGTTTGGCGACTGTTGCTTTACCTTCTCCAGGAGACTCATCAAGGCGAGGGAGAACTCCAAAAGCGTTTCCCCCTCCTGTTGCCTCCTCGAGAAGAAAGCTTCCTGTAAGGCTACATATGACAATGAACATCCATACAATTCACACAGTGCCTTAATGATTTTCTCAGGGTTCCCTCGCTCCCCCTCTGATCGATATCGGATCTCCTCTCGCGCTTCCCCCTCTAAGTGATCCTCTAAGTGATCAAAGAGAAAAAAAGCCTGATCCGCAGGGGATAAGTGACGGGTCCTCATACAAGCTTTAGCTTCCTCAACAAATTCATCAATATTTACCCCAGTCCTCCCACTAAATTTTGGACACCTTCTATCTCTAGGTACAAATACAAACCTATCAGTCACCGGAGTATTACCAGTCGCTGATGGAAGTATAGGAGCGGTAACTGTGGCAGAGTTACTAGGTCCCGCAACACTGACCCCCTGTAATTCAGATGCCCTTTCCTGTCACAATTGCTCATTGTCAGCTCTAAGCTGAGCAACAAGGTCTTTCAGTTCTTGCAATTCTCCCTCCATTCTTATAGCACGTACTTACTCGAGTTAGCAGAACACACACCCTGAACAAATGATGCCGAAGGAGGTCAAGCCAAAAACTGCGATCGTCAGAGCACACGTCTGCTGCTTTGTTCCTAAAGAAAAAAACAAAATAACACCAAACACAAAACATACAGAATAAATGGAAAAAACAACAACTCACGTCTCCGCCAACTATTCCTTACAGGTCCTGCCGACTACGCCACGTGTAGCAAAGCGCGGCTCGTCTAATAGCAACTACGCCACCCCGGAGTACCGGGGAACTAATCTAATAAAGGAAAAAACACGAGTTCGTTTGCTCAGGAGAGGCAGGAGGCGTGAGTTCACAATTAAACATTTAGTTTATTAAAGAAAACAATTAAACAAGAAAATCACAATAACTAGTTCTTAACCCAGAAAAAATAAAGAAAAGAATATACAAATAACTGGCCTTGATCCAGAAACAAAATAAAGAAAATAATATACAAATAATTGGTCTTGATCCAGAAACAAAATAAAGAAAATAATATACAACTGGTGCGAAGGCTCCCGAAAGACAGGCTAGCTGTAGCTGCACATGGCCAAAAGAAACCCAATTTGGAACGAATCACACTCCACTGCAAATAGTGATCAAAAGATAACACGCAGTGAAACAACCCTAATTAATGTAAAGCCTGTGCAGCCGCAACCACCAGCGTGCTTCCTGGGACACCCGGCACCTACGGAATACAAGAAATAAAAAGAAAACAAGTAAGGCAAACAATAAAGACAGAATCAATTTATAACACAATTGAAACCAAGAAAAATAAAATAATTCGTACCAAATAAGTTACACATTCAAGACAACAAAATCACAAGTCGTCACACAATCGGTCATAGAAATTACACAGCTGACCGAGAGAATTTAGCAGCTCTCTATTAAGCACCGGATTAAACAGTGACTAGAATGTCGCTAGGGACTAGTGACAAGACAAACCAATCCGAATTACACACACACACAAAACAACTGCATAAGACAGACGTGGTGGGGTTACAGCGGTAATTAATTCGACTTCCCCACAAAGCAGCTCCCACAAAGCAGCAGACGTGGTTCAAAGCGCGAGAATTGCTGACAGCCAGTTAAGGTGGCGACTCAACCTTGCTTTAACGCGAGCAAAGAGAACTCCTAAACACAAATATTCATTAACCATCTAATTAAAAACAATTTAAAATTACAATGAAGACGACAAACCAGGTACTCACCCTGATTTTAGCATCGGCACACACACGCAAATCACAGACGCACAAAAGTCATACGAGGCGTCCTTTAGTGAATCGAATCACAACAGCTGGTGCTCCGACACGCCATTAGGGGATGCCCCACCAATGGAAACTCCGTCACACTAGTATGTATTGCGGATCACTCAAACAAACTTCCCAAAAAGATTACAACGGCACCACACTAAAACTCACCTAAATGTGGATGTCGTTCCAACAATACGCACAGCCTTGATGGCCTAGTGTCACACTAAACAAAAGAGATAATGCAACGTCACTTCAATACTACAATCAAAACAGCCAGCTGCACAGCGACATACCTCTGCGATCTCTTGGAATGACGACAAGAGCGGGCTTTCGGCAATGACGCATCCCAGGGAGCATAAACGACGAGTCTATATATGCCAGGATCGGCACCCCATTGGTCATATACGTAATGAGGATGGCGTGGCAACGAGTCACTCTCACTTCACCACAAGTGCTAGTCATTTGTCCTGCATTAGTTATTGATTAGTTCTGCATGAATTATTAATCTTTTTCAGTAGTTCTCTGGGAAGCATTAAAAAAAATTTAGTTAATGATTAGTTAATAGTGAACTACCACCATGGGCGTCAGTTTGGTTTGAAATGTGCTGGGGACAGAGACGCATTCGGAAGGGCATTTTCAAAAGTGCTTGGTACAATGACGCATTCAATCTTTTTTCTCTTTCGCGCAGGTCATGTTTAGAAAGACGATGTCCTGTAGTTTACTGATGTAAATAAATAAAAATGTATACAAAGATGTGATGTCCGACCAAAAATGTGATGGTACTTTGGGTTTAATTGGTCGTACAATGAGATCTAATATATGTTGATAGTATCGTGAATTTTTACGTCAATAAATGCATAGATCCGCCTGTATTGCGTACTGTAATGGTCCAATGGCAGAATTTTTGCCAAGCGTGTCGGAGGTTCTGGGTTCTAATCCGCACTCGTATAGTTTTTTTCCCTCATCAAAACCGATAATGTGTATCAGTGGTTGTATCACCAATCTTGATATGCTTTATCACTGATAAACATTATCGGGTTTGATGAGGGGAAAAAAAAACTATAGGCCTACGAGTGCGGATTAGAACCCAGAGAAGCAGGGACACGTTTGAGTGCATTTTGATTTGTGATTTCACCGAATAGAATCTCCGCAACGGATTGAAGCGCACGTCCGAGTGAAGACAACCCATTTCAGCGCTAGATCGCCTCTTAACAAATGAATGAAACGAATGCTGCTAGTTAACTGGAGACGTTTTATTTGTATTGGTACATCCGCGAGATGTTTCAAAAGTGATGGGGACAATATCAACCCTGGCAAAAAGTGGTGGGGACATGTCCCACCCGTCCCCCCCCGTAAATGACGCCTATGACTACCACTTTCATCTGTGCGCTATTACTTACTAATTCGTTAATCAGAATTTCTTGTTAGTTAATAGTAGTTACTACATTGTTAATATTGTGTTACTCATTTGTTCCTGTGTAGTTATTCATTAACGAAGGAACTGTATTCTAAAGTGTTCCCCTTTAGTTTAAACAAAAACTTTCTCTCACTTTTTTGTTTCTCTTTTAAAATCTATTCTATTTTATTCTCCCCAGCTCTTCAGTTTCAGTGTTGGTATGATATGAAAGTGAGAACACTCACTCAACTTTAATAATGCTGGAGGTGCATCACTCAGACAGTCTGTCTTTGTGAATAATACTTGTGTCATTGATAATACTAAAGGTTATTGCCATGCTTGACCGCAAGTTTAAATTACCTGCCTCCCTGCCTGAGACTTATCTGAAAAGAGCAGGGGTGTTATAAGTCACACTTTTTCTTGGTGACATTTGGCCCTCTACTGACTTGATAGACCATCACCTTCTAGGCAGCTGTGACATTGCTCAGTATCATTTTCAAATGCGGAATTTCCACAGACAGACTGTACAAGACATTCACAGGTTTAATCCCGACCGTTAATTATACAAGTATATGAATATCTGTTTAAAAGCATTCTGTAGCTGTATAAAAAAAGGCATTTTGAATTCTGTCTGCAAACAGGTAGAATGACACCAAATATGTCATGCATGATTTCTAATATTTAAGTCTGAGATTGTGTGATTGTCATAATTGTTAGCATCCACATCAAATCCAGTGAGTACAACATAATCACAATGTCTGATAGGAAACCAAAACATGTCAGTGGACTGTTGAGCAGCGTACTTGTGCACTCTGATATGAGCTACACGTAATCTGTCTTGAAGTCTAAAACTTCCAACAGGGAGGCTGAAATTACCAGCATGAAATATGCATAAGATACTTTGATATGTTCTGGCTTGTTTTCAAAGTTACACTCTAAAAATTGCTGGGTTAAAAACAACCCAATTGGCAACCCAGCCCTGGGTAAATATTGGACAGAACACATGCTGGGTTAAATTGACCCAGTGACATTTCAACCCAGCAGGCTGGGTTGTTGAGAAAACCCAAGATGTAGTCATTTTTTACCATTAATGGATTTGCTATTCTGGGTTATTTTTGCTGGGTTATTCTTATAATTTCACCTGTGCTTTACTGTAAAACTATGAATTAAGAAATAATGAATAAGAACATGTTAGACTGTCAAAATAATCTTTTTTAATGCTTGTCAACTGACATTCACAAACGTGTTAAAATTGGAAGCACATTAAATTTAAATGCAAAAATCATTTAGTGCTGCAAAGTTAAATATTGTCATATTTTAATAAATAAATACGATTAGTTCTAAAACCATGGTTTAAATACAGTGACATTGACAATAATATTTTAAAGTCAGCGAATGCAAAGTCATTTAAAAATACATCAAGTATTATAGTCAAATACAATTAAAGAAAGAAGATTAGTTCTGAACAATGACATTTATACATTTAACGGTTTAAATACACAGTGAAATTGACAGACAATTCAATTTTAAAGTCAGCGAATGCAAAATAATTTTTAAAATATGCTAAAATTTACACAGGTATAGTTAAATAAAGTAAAATAAAGTTAAGGAAGAAAGAAAATGAGTTTTGAACAATGACATTTATACCATTTAATTCTTAGTAAATTAAAGTGAAATTCACAGATGTGCAAAATTGTATTTTACAGTACAGTATTTTAAGAAGGAGCCTCCCTCCCTCCCTCCCAGTTTCATTAAAATAAGTTATTAGTCCACCACGTGCGTGACGTCATAAACCAATGTGTTTGAACGACCACTTTGCGACAATATGGTTTCGGGAAACAGTCGTGACTACCTAGTTGATTTTTTTCAACGATGCATCGTACTATGGTAGTGAAGCATCGAGTTACGTTGTTGTACGGGAAACACACCCCTGCGTGGGGTAGTTCATGTCAAATACATATAATGCTTTGAAGCATACGTCAACAGCTGCAAGTAGTGTGCTTGTCCATTGATGAAGGATTGCGATATATGCTGGGCGTTTCCCATGGTCATGACAATGGGATGGGTTTTTGTGGACTCTGCGCGGTTTAGAAATGCCACCATGTTCGTTCCAACCTATAAAAGAAAGTAAATACAATATCAATTGTTTCAATGGCAATGGTGTCATTATTCGGTTGAAGTCAGTTCAGTGTTGATTCAATTCAGTTCAATTACTGTGTAAATTACTGTGTAAAGTTCATCATGATTTCAACAATCAATATTTTTATTTGGCGAAAAGCCATTTAATAAGTGGTATACTTTACATTATTCCTTAAATGTCTTGTTTGATCTTTTTTTTTTTTTTTTTTCAAGGATCAAAGCTGCTTAATAGGAATTGTTTTGAGGTAATAAAGTTAAATGTACATCCAGGCAGTTTTCATCACAAAATAAACTCCTTCAGGGTGATACGAGATCCCTCCACTTTCTGTTAATTATCCTGTTGAAGTTTATTCTGCAATATCAACTGGCTGTCAGGGTAGGAATCACAGGATCCAATAGCAAGTAAAAGTATTTAATGATAATGAATACAGAGTGAACAGTGAAGACAGGAAGACTGGTGACGATCTATCTCAGACAGCAGGGCTCTGGCAGCGCAGATGACAGCAGTGGGGGAAGCGTGGTTCCGTCACTCGAAAGTCCAACACGAACCAGATAATCCACTGCAGCAGAGTGAAACAACACGGACCAGATAATCCACTGTAGCAGAGTGAAACGATACGGACCAGATAATCCACTGTAGCCGAGTGAAACGGCACTGGCAGAGAGCTGCAGGAATCCGTGAACGGGAGCTGAGAACGAGACTGACACCAACATGAGAACCGAACAGGACCAAGGAAAAACAACGATCTGACACTGAACATGACAAACACAGCACTACATATAGGACTCACAAACGAGGTACACCTGCGACTGATCTGATTGCTCGTCAGCACAGCTGACGCTCGAGGGCAATCAGATCAGAGCAGTAACACACAGAATGGGAAGGTGAACCTGTGAACCGTGACATTACCCCACCCCCTAGGAGCGTCACCTGACGCTCCCAGAGGGACCTACCTGGCGATTGTAAGCATCGATAAGGGAATGATCCAATATGTCTCGGGCAGGAACCCAACTCCTCTCCTCCGGACCGTAACCCTCCCAGTCCACCAAGTACTGGAATCCACGTCCCCTCCGCCTTGCGTCCAGAATACGGTTAACCGAATAAACTGGTTCCCCATCTACGATTCGCGGCGGTGGGGGAACCGGGACTGGCGGATTAATAGGAGAACGAAAAAAGGGCTTGATCTTAGAAACATGGAAAACGGGATGAATTCTCCGGTACGCCGGAGGAAATTTGAGGCGGACCGTCACCGGACTAAGGATCTTGGTGATGGTAAACGGGCCAATAAATTTAGGAGCAAGTTTTCTACAAGCGGAGCGGAGAGGAATATCAGTAGATGAAAGCCACACTTTTTGACCAGCGACGTAGACGGGAGGCTTCGACCTGTGGCGATCGGCCTGGGCCTTGGTGCGCAAACCCACCTGGAGAAGGGTCTCCCTGGCCGTTCTCCAGATGTGTCTGCACCTCTGGACGAATTCGTGAGCGGAGGGAACCGCGACTTCGGATTCCAGACTAGGAAAGATTGGTGGCTGGTACCCTAAACTACTCTCAAACGGAGACAGGCCCGTGGACGACACTGGTAATGAGTTATGCGCGTACTCAACCCATGAGATGTGCTGACTCCAAGAGGACGGGTTCTGTGAAGCTAAACATCGCAACCCCCGTTCTAAATCTTGGTTGGCCCTCTCCGTCTGTCCGTTGCTCTGGGGATGGAACCCAGAAGAAAGACTGACATTCGCCCCCAGCAACCGGCAAAACTCTCTCCAAAATTTGGATATAAACTGGGGACCTCTGTCAGAGACCACGTCCGTCGGGAGGCCATGAATCCGAAAAACGTGGTCTATGACAGCCACCGCTGTCTCTCTGGCTGATGGTAATTTGGGCAGAGGGATGAAATGAGTTGCCTTCGAGAACCTGTCCACCACGGTTAAAACCACCGTGTTACCCTGTGAGGCAGGGAGGCCTGTGACGAAATCTAGCGCAATGTGTGACCAGGGTCTCGAAGGCACTGACAACGGTTGAAGGAGCCCAGCCGGAGGACGAGTGGAGGTCTTACAGCTAGCACAGACGGAGCAGGTCAATACAAAACGACGAGTGTCGCGAGCCATGGTCTGCCACCAGAACCGTTGTTTAATGAGAAAGATGGTACGATTAACTCCCGGATGACAAGCTAGCTTGGAACAATGACCCCACTGGATAACGTTGGACCGCAATCTCTCTGGCACAAACAATCGACCTGGTGGGCATCCGGGCGGAGGCACTACCCCATGTAAGGCAGTGCGGACCTTCGATTCGATCTCCCAGGTCAGCATTGCCACCACACGACTCTGTGGAACGATGGACTCGGGAGAACCCGGGCGTTCAGATTGGTCAAAAATGCGGGACAACGCGTCAGGTTTGATGTTTTTGGAACCTGGACGGTAGGAGATGGAAAAATCGAATCGACCAAAAAAAAGTGCCCACCGAGCCTGCCTAGAGTTAAGACGTTTGGCGGATCTGATGTACTCAAGGTTCTTATGATCGGTCCAAACGATAAAGGGTACCCCCGAGCCCTCCAACCAATGACGCCACTCCTCCAAGGCTAACTTGACTGCCAACAATTCTCTATTACCAATGTCGTAGTTACGTTCGGCAGGAGATAAGCGATGAGAAAAATACGCGCACGGATGAACCTTGTTGTCTGCGGGGGAGCGTTGGGAGAGAACCGCGCCTACCCCCACCTCTGACGCGTCGACCTCCACCACAAACTGACGAGAAGAATCAGGGGCAACCAGAATGGGGGCTGAAACAAAGCAGTCCTTAAGTTTGGAAAATGCAGACTCCGCTGCACTAGACCACCTGAACGCCGTCATGGTGGAGGTCAAGGCGGTCAGAGGCGCGGCTAGTTGGCTATAGTTGCGAATAAAACGTTGGTAAAAATTGGCAAAGCCCAGAAACCTCTGCAGGGCCTTGCGGGAGTCTGGGGTTGGCCAATTTACCACTGCCTGAATCTTGTCGGGATCCATACGCATCCCCTCAGACGACACGATGTATCCTAGAAAGGGAACAGACTGTGCATTAAAAACGCATTTCTCCGCCTTGACATAAAGCCCATTCTCCAACAGCCTCTGAAGCACTCGTCTGACGTGTTGAACGTGTTCCTGGAGAGACGAAGAAAAAATCAATATGTCATCCAGGTAGACATATATGAACTGATCGACCATGTCTCTCAACACGTCGTTGACGAGTGCCTGGAAAACCGCGGGGGAGTTGGAAAGCCCGAACGGCATAACCAAGTATTCAAAGTGCCCCCTGGGGGTGTTAAAAGCGGTTTTCCACTCATCCCCCTTCCTGATGCGGACCAAATGATAGGCGTTACGAAGATCCAACTTTGTGAATAAGGAGGCGCCCTGCAGTCTCTCAAAGGCTGAAGACATCAACGGCAAAGGATAAGTATTCTTTACCGTGATGTCGTTCAACCCTCGATAGTCAATACAAGGACGCAAGGAACCGTCCTTCTTACCCACAAAGAAGAATCCCGCCCCTGCGGGGGAAGAGGAAGGGCGGATGAACTTGGCTGCCAGAGAATCAGAAATATATTTCTCCATGGCCTCCCTCTCGGGAACAGAAAGAGAGTATAATCTGCCCTTAGGCGGAGACGTACCTGGCACTAACTCTATCGCACAGTCATAAGGACGATGAGGAGGAAGAGAAGCAGCCCGAGACTTACTGAACACTTCCTTCAAGTCGAGATATTCCTCGGGCACGTTAGACAGGTCCACCTGCTCCTCCTGCAACACAGAACAAGACACAGAAGAACACGCAGACACCAAACAAGACGCATGACAATTCTCACTCCAAGACATGATAGAGTTCTGCCGCCAGTTAATGTGGGGGTTATGGAGGGTGAGCCAGGGGTGCCCTAACACCACAGGCGCAAAAACAGAGTCAATGAGGAGAAAACATATCTCCTCGACATGGTTGCCAGAGGTGGTCAAACTCACCGGTCCGGTGGAGTGCGTGACGGGTGACAGGAGTTGACCACTTAATGCGTTGACCGATATGGGGTGAGTGATGGGAATGATGGGAATCCCCAGGCGTCGTGCCAGATCACGGTCCATAAAGCTCCCCTCCGCTCCAGAGTCCACGAGCGCATCACAGACGTGGTGAGAGGTGGCCCACTGCAGTCTGACCGGGAGGAGCGTTGATTCACGGGAGGTTTCTTCAACAGCAATGCCACCCGTCAGTAACCTCCTTCCTACTGACGGGCCTTGGCTTTTACCGGGCACTTGGTGGCAAAATGTCCCCCGGTCCCACAGTACAAACACAGTCCCTGGGCTCTCCTCCGCTCCTTCTCCTCCCGGGAGAGCCGAGCTCTGCCCACCTGCATGGGTTCTGGGTCGAATGTAGGACCGACCGCATCACAGGAAGGAGTAACCGGAAGGTTCTGTACTTCAGGAATCGACCTCCTCTGCATTATCAGATCTCGACGTTGCAGTCTTGAGTCCACTCGAATGGCTAAATCAATCAGGTCATCCAGAGATGCCGGAAGATCCAGAGTGTAGATCTCCGCCTGGATGCGGTCGGCCAACCCATGCAGAAAGATGTCCCACTGCGCCTCGCTGTTCCACTTGCACTCCGCGGCCAGTGTCCGGAACTCGATGGCATAGTCCGCCACTGACCTGTGATCCTGCCGAAGGTCTGCCAAGAATCTGGCCGCCTCCCTCCCTGAAGCCGCGCGATCAAATACCTTCCTCAGTTCTGCGCCGAAGGACTGGAAGGACGTCAAGCATTGATGCCCCTGCTCCCAGACAGCGGTTCCCCACAGCGCCGCACGACCAGAGAGTAGTGTAACTACAAGGGCTACTTTAGATGCTTCGGTGGGGAACGATGACGGCTGGAGAGCAAAATACAGTGAACATTTAGTCAGGAATGCACGACACAGTTGTGGCTCACCCGAATAGGTAGTAGGAGGAGGTAGGCGAGGCTCCGGACTGTTGGAAGGCTGGGCCGGGGGTGGAACAGCGGGTGGTGGACTAGGCGCAGTGGTCCCGTGGGCAGACTCGACTCTTAGCTGTTGAAACTGGGAAGAGAGGTCTGCCATCTGCGCCACCAGGGTCTGGACAGCACGGCCGGTAGCTGTGATCTGTTCATCCTGTCGATCGAAACGTGCATTGTTCTCATTGAGTATCTCTCGTAACTCGGCCACACTCGCTGGATCCATAATGGTCAGATCGTTATGTCAGGGTAGGAATCACAGGATCCAATAGCAAGTAAAAGTATTTAATGATAATGAATACAGAGTGAACAGTGAAGACAGGAAGACTGGTGACGATCTATCTCAGACAGCAGGGCTCTGGCAGCGCAGATGACAGCAGTGGGGGAAGCGTGGTTCCGTCACTCGAAAGTCCAACACGAACCAGATAATCCACTGCAGCAGAGTGAAACAACACGGACCAGATAATCCACTGTAGCAGAGTGAAACGATACGGACCAGATAATCCACTGTAGCCGAGTGAAACGGCACTGGCAGAGAGCTGCAGGAATCCGTGAACGGGAGCTGAGAACGAGACTGACACCAACATGAGAACCGAACAGGACCAAGGAAAAACAACGATCTGACACTGAACATGACAAACACAGCACTACATATAGGACTCACAAACGAGGTACACCTGCGACTGATCTGATTGCTCGTCAGCACAGCTGACGCTCGAGGGCAATCAGATCAGAGCAGTAACACACAGAATGGGAAGGTGAACCTGTGAACCGTGACACTGGCTGGATGTACAGTATCCCGTGCTTAATGCACAGGCAGGTCACAATGCAATTTGAATAGCAGTTATGCAGTTTTATACTCACTGGTTGAAGATCAATGAAAGCCTTTCTAGCTTGGTCAATATATGGACGAAAGACCCTCTGACCAATTCTGTCCACCATGGCAGGAAGAAGGGGAAGGACCAAAAGAGCAACATCACCTCTATTCTCTGCAGAAAAGAGACATAACATCTCAGAAACAGGACCAGCTACAACAAATATATACTAAAGTTAGTGCAATAAGCTACAGACATAGAAATAAATATGCAATAATGATACTACATACCGAAAGTTGCCTTTTATGTTGTATAATTTTGAAGATCTAAAACAACTAACCTTGCAGATATTTTTTATGCACAAACAGCAACATAACACACTAACTAAAGTTGAATAAATGAAATAGATTAATAAAGTAATTCTCCACCCACAAATTTAAATCTCTCATCATTTACTAGCCCTCATTCCACCCCAGATGTGATGTATATGACTTTCTTTCTTCTGTGTAACACAAATGGAGATTAACCCCTATAACATAGTCCATACTATACCAGCTAGCAGTGCTCCCTTTATGTTTTTAGCATTAGTTGAGAGATTTTTTCCTTTAAATTTGTTTACATGAAGCTACTACATCTGATATTTATCCAAATGAATCGACATTGAATCAAGATCGGAATCGAATCACAAGCTTTTAAATTGCTAAACTCAGAGGTTGGCAGCCTTGAGCTACCTATAACATACGGATCAAATGTAACGTTATATAGGCTACGTTAAGTTACGCGAGGTTGAGTTGATTATCACAGGCAGTCAATTATATGTAAAAGCTGCAAACGTGTATAATAAACATGAACTTACCGTTAAACTTGTCGATAAGACTGGCTAACTGCCACTCGAGTTTCCCTCACAAATGTATCCATGCTTTTCTGTCTAGAAAAAAACGACATTTTGAATTACATCACTCACCAAAAACAAATTTATGTATGTAAAAATACTTTTTGTACCACACATCAAATCACCTCACTGGTCCAACCCACGGCACTGAGCATGCGCGCGCTTTGAAAGTTTTCGCGGTGCTGATAAGTCGATTCATTTCTTGGAATCATTTTGTTTCAAAATTGGTGAACCGGTTTATTTGAACCTGCGGTCCCACAACATTTTACGCACTTGTTATGTCTTTTACATGTCGGTATGGACAATTGCAGGCGTTTTACAGTTTTACATAAGAGCAGTGAGTGATATTACTCAATTGTTTTGTTTTGAGTGACTCGACTCACTTTGTTCAATTCGCTTGTCAGTGACAGAAACGACTCTTTCCTCTGTTTCAGATATTCACATATTTAATGGGTTCCGTGTGGTACATAATCATGAACTGTATATTTAAAATAATTATTAATTAGAAAAAAAACATTATATAAACTTACCTCAAAACAGTTTCACCCAGCTGCTTTGCCTTTGCCCCTTTGTCCTCTCAAAATGACAGCTGGGAGCGAATTTGAACATCTCCGAGGCGCGAAACTCGTGAAACAACCCAGCTGGGCAGAAACAACCCAGCGTTACGACCCAGCAGATTTAACCCAACCACTGGAAAATTAAAACTACCCAAAGGTGTTTAAAATATGGTAAAATAACCCAACAAAATTACCCAACAGACTCAACCCAGCATTCTGGGTTAAAAAACAACCCAGCATTTTTTAGAGTGTAGGTAAAAAATATACACTCAAGTCAGGTGGGAGTCAATATTTCACGAGAGTAGCCCCGAATGACCTAGCATCCCTGATATGTATAACACGCACCTGGTGGGATGAATTCAAAAGAGAAAAAGAGAAATGGAAATGCAACCCCTCCGGAAAACATTGCAATGTTCTAAAGCCCTGTGGTACTTTTCTCTTTTTATCCTGGAAAATGGCTTAGGTGGATCTGAGCACTGGGGAAGTTTCCCAGACTGAAGCATAGGCCTATGTGACAGGTTGAGAATGTTTAATATTCGGGTAGTTTTTTGGCTCATTAGAAGTAGTTAATTTTTAATGGTTGCGTATATTTCAAATGGCAAGACATGCTGGAGTTGAATCGCGGCTTGACATTGAGCACACCTGTGCGGCTCAATCATGAAGGTGCATCATGTTCTAGTGGCAAAAGCCTGTCTAAGTGTGGCATTGTCATTCTTCTTTGTGCTGTGTGTCACCTAGTTACAGGCTTTCCATTCCTATTTCCCATTGCCCTCTCTGGTGAGTTGTTTGCTTTATTGCTCTTTCTCAGTTGCAGATCACAGTCTAAATATGTTTGTCATCAGGAATGTGTGTGTGTGCGCGTGTGTGTGTGTGTGTGTGTGTGTGTGTGTGTGTGTGTGTGTGTGTGTGTGTGTGCGCGTGTGTGAAGTGGCGAGTGCAGGTAGCATAAAGCTCACTATAAGAATTTCCCCTACGAAGTAAGAAACGTTATTGTGGGTTTTCTCTTTTTGGGAGGGGTGAAATCAATGGAAATTGATGCACTATTTATGCTTTTATTGCAGGTGCGGCCCCAGAGCGCGAGCTGCTGTTTTTTTATATACTCGTTTGTGTCACTGTTTCATTGTCCTGTTCGTACAGCTGACTGCAGTGGACGTTTGCTATTTCGAACCGCTGTATTTACCGAGCTCTTTAAAGACTTCTGCCCTAATCGGTTTGTATGAAATGTGTTGAAGTATTGGACATGCGTGTTTTATGGGCTATATTAAACTAACACGCTGGTAGTTTGGTCCATCAAAGCAGCTTGAACGATTTTAAATATTATTAGTTGTGATGTTAAATATTGTGTCATTTCGATTGTCTATCTTTTCCTTTTTTCCCCCTTTTTTTCTTTCATTTTGTTTTTCTTTCTTTGGGATGGCAAATTTCTTTGCCAGTGTATCCACATGTGACTACTTGAACTGTGATACTGTTAACAGAAGGGGAGAGTGTATTTTTTTTTTCTTTTGGTATTGTTTCTTTATTTTTTTTTATCACTTGCTTTAAGAATCTTTATTCACTGATTTGCTGTGTGGTTTGTCCCTTCTGTTAAAGTGGGTTAATTATGGTCTCTTATTAACTGTGGGTATTTAATTGCTAAACTGTGTTCAAGATCTATTTTTAGGACGTTTTAAAATGAATGATTTTTCCTGTGTGAAATAAACTTTGTATACTTTTGAAAAGTCACGTCTCTATCTTTGATGCAATCCGAACCAGCGGGGTCCTTCATATTGTTGTAATTCTTTTTGGGGTATTTTTACTTTCCTAGGTGGAGAAGTAACCTAGGTGGCGTAGTCGAGTTTCTTTAATATTTAGCCAAAGGTTACACTTACATGGCATCCATCGACACTGTTACGTGCTCCGAGGATATGTTGTTTTTTTGTTGTTGTTGTTTTTGCTTTCACTTTCTCTCTTAGTCCTATCATCTCTCAGGGCGGTGCTGTTGGCTGTCCTTCATCATTGCGACGCGTACCGGATTGGGCGTCCTTGCTATAAAAGATTGACGTAGACCGGAAGCGAGAGAGAGAGAGAGAAGGAGGGATCTGTTTTTTTTTTTTTTTTCTTTCTTTGATGTCGTAGTTTAGTGGGAATGGGAATGTAGTTAGAATGTGGGTTTTGTTTTGATTATTTTCTTTGCTTTAAGCCCCGTTCAGATTCCTACTCCCTGGGTACGGTATTTGGATTATTTTTGTCTCTCTCTCCTTTGTGCAAGTGCATGGTTGCAATGAATAAATATATTCATTTACTTGATTTAAACCTCCTTTTGTCTTCGTGTCTTGTTGCTCCAACATCTTAATTTTAACAGGGATAAGCAATCCGGGAATAAAACAAAATTACTTTATGTTGTGTCCCCTCATTCCCTGAGCCGTTTTAGGGACGTAACAGACACTGAGAGCTCCAACCCTGCCATCCAAACCGCTGCAGACCACAGCACGTTTGAATGCCAGAGCAAACACGGCAGCGGCACCATGGCGGTGTTGCAGGCATTTCAGGCCGACCTGCTTGGGGATCTCGACCAGGGTGCAGGGATGTCCCCTGAGGCGGTTGGTGAGCTGCACCGCACCACAGGCTTTTGCTCTCTGGGCCACTAAACATACTGCCGTCGCGATCGGTCAATGGCGGCGATGGTGGCCAGGGAGAGGCATCTGTGGTTAAACCTGGCTGACATCGGGGCGAAAGAGAAGGCCTTTCTCCTCGACTCGCCGGTTTCGCCCTCTGAACTTTTTGGCACCTCCGTGGAGGCGGTGGTTGGAAAGTTCAGGTAGGCGAAGGCACGATCAGCTGCTTTCAGGACCTGTATACTGCTGAGATCCGGATCCACGCCCAGACAGGTGGGAGGGCCTGGCCCTTCATGGTCCGAGGATCGTAGACCGGGCCAGCGAGGTTTACCGAGATCCGAGAAGTTCGAAAAGCCTATGTGAATATATTGCCAACTTAACTGAACTCCTTGAGTTAATTTCTCTATATTGAGTCCAAGTTCAAACACTATGAAACGCTCCATTAACGTACGGAGCGCTGAAACACTGCCAGCGGGACATTAAACAGAAAGTGTCTGTCCGAGCTCCCAACAGGTTTTGCGAGGGAATGCAAAAGTTTTGCGAGGGAACGCAAAGTTTTTCGGGGGAACGCAAAAGTTTTGCGAGGGAACCCAAAAGATTTGGAAAAACAATTTCTCCCATCCTAAATTTTTTTTCCACCACCATGTCCCTTTAGGGGCTTAAAGAATGTTGGTAAGCTAACAACATGATACATAAAATACATAGGACCACTGTTATTTTAAAGCACACATGCTGTTGTGTGCTTTTGTCATTTTTATCATTTTTTTTTTTTTTTTGCTTAAAATTATTTTTATTTCAATTTACTTTTAGTCATTTTAATACTTCAACTAACAATTATTTAACAGCTAGTTGTGATTTATAAATTAATTTTTTTTTATATTTATATTTCTTTCACGGTGTGGGTTTTGTTCCTTGTTCTTGTCTGTCATGTGTTCCCCTGTCTTTTCTTATTCAGCTGTTCCCCGTTTTGTTGATTAGTCTCCCCATGTGTTTCTGATTAGCCACGCCCCCTTGTTATCTTGGTTAGCTTGTTTGCCTGTGTAATTATACCCATGTTCTTCAGTTGGTGTTTGTCGGTCGTTGTTTGATGTTTGATGTTTGATGTTCCTAGTTCCCTGTTCTGAGTTTACCCTGGACTACTTGTTCGTTGGATTATTAAAAGTGCTTGCGATTGGATTCACTCTCTGTTTCATCCTTGCTGCATCGTAACAGAACGACTGACCAAAATGAATCCAGCAGCACAAATTATGCGCCTCCGTCAAGGAGATCGATCCATCGAGGACTTTGTAATGGACCTTTTGGAGCTAGCTCACTTGACCAGGATGGATGAGGTATGTCTCATGATCTTTTTTCGTGGAGGACTATCCGAGCCACTCAGCTCCTTAATGCCATTCCATGACCCTAGCGGGACTCTTGAACATTATATAGACTTAGCATTACAGCTGAGTGGCTCTGAAATCACGGTGGGAGTCGCAGTGGATGAATGTAACACTTCTGCCGAGCCAGAGACTGTCCACGTCACGTCTGCACAGCCAGAGACCGTCCAGCCAGAAACGGCCGAGCAAGAGGCTGCTGTTCACGTCACGCCTGCCAAGCAAGAGGCTGCTGTTCACGTCACGCCTGCCGAGCAAGAGGCTGCTGTTCACGTCACGCCTGCCGAGCAAGAGGCTGCTGTTCACGTCACGCCTGCCGAGCAAGAGGCTGCTGTTCACGTCATGCCTGCCGAGCAAGAGGCTGCTGTTCACGTCACGCCTGCCAATCCAGAGACTGAGCTTCACGTCACTTCTGCCGATCCAGAGACTGAGCTTCAAGTCACTTCTGCTGAGCCTGATCCTGAGCTTCACGTCACTTCTGCCGATCCAGAGACTGAGCTTCAAGTCACTTCTGCTGAGCCTGATCCTGAGCTTCACGTCACTTCTGCTGAGCCTGATCCTCTTCCTCTTTCTGAGCCTGTGTCTTCAGACAAGATGGCCGACTCCACGCCAGTGTCTACGGACAAGATGGCCGCCTCCGAGCCAGTGTCTACGGACAAGATGGCCGCCTCCGAGCCAGTGTCTACGGACAAGATGGCCGCCTCCGAGCCAGTGTCTACGGACAAGATGGCCGCCTCAGAGGGTATGTCACGGTGTGGGTTTTGTTCCTTGTTCTTGTCTGTCATGTGTTCCCCTGTCTTTTCTTATTCAGCTGTTCCCCGTTTTGTTGATTAGTCTCCCCATGTGTTTCTGATTAGCCACGCCCCCTTGTTATCTTGTTTAGCTTGTTTGCCTGTGTATTTATACCCATGTTCTTCAGTTGGTGTTTGTCGGTCGTTGTTTGATGTTCCTAGTTCCCTTTTCTGAGTTTACCCTGGACTACTTGTTCGTTGGATTATTAAAAGTGCTTGCGATTGGATTCACTCTCTGCTTCATCCTTGCTGCATCGTAACAATTTCAGCTTTATTTAAATTAACGAATGCATACTTTTAAAAATAGTTCTAGTTAATAACACTATAAATATTGGGTAAAATAGTTTAAAAGAACTAAATTTAACTGCTTTTAATCAATATTATTTGGTACTGGATGATATAATGATTATAAATAATACATTTCTGTTCATTTACCTTGTCTGTCATTTAGTCGATTTTTTCACTGATCTCGTTGCTGTGCATTGTCTTATACAGGTCCTTCTAAAAAAAATAGCATATTGTGGTAAAGTTCATTATTTTACATAATGTAATGATAAAAATTCAGCTTTCATATATTTTAGATTAATTGCACACCAACTGAAATATTTCAGGTCTTTTATTGTTTTAATACTGATGATTTTGGCATACAGCTCATGAAAACCCAAAATTCCTGTCTAAAAAAATTAGCATATTTCATCTGACCAATAAAATAAGTGTTTTTAATACAAAAAAAAAAGTCAACCTTCAAATAATTATGTTCAGTTATGCACTCAAATAGTCAATACTTGGTCGGGAATCCTTTTGCAGAAATGACTGCTTCAATGCGGCGTGGCATGGAGGCAATCAGCCTGTGGCACTGCTGAGGTGTTATGGAGGCCCAGGATGCTGCGGCCTTAAGCCTTGTTTATACTCGACGCGTCCGCAAGAGCGCGAAGGTGCGCACGGCAAAATGACGTAATTGCGGTGTGGGCGGTCGTGCGCGTTGGGTGCGCAAGACCCCATTTCGCCTGGCGGTGTGCACGGCATCTTTTGTAACATCGCGCAGGGCGCCGCATCCGAAGATGAACGACTTCGAGCCAAATCAGGCCGAACTGGTACGTCTGTACAAGCATGTTTATGATCCTTCTATACACAGAGACATTTGCATTGATGGGCGACCACAAAAGCCTCTAATTTTGTGAATAGGAACACATTTGCATTAAGCACCCAGTTTGCACTTGTCTAAAGTAACTGCTTACATTTATAAAATAAGCTTACAATAGCAGAAGTAAGCCCTGCTGATGAAATTAAGGTTTAAACACTCTTCAATAAGGCTTCAGTTGTTTGACGAGTTTGTACAAGAAAGTACAATACACCTACTGCATTTATTACTCTTTTAATATGAATCAGCTATTAATAAACTACTAATAAACGGCAAACTACTTCTTCACTGCTCATTCCTGGTGGTTTAGAGGAGAATTACTCCGAGTCGCCCCCTGTCGTTTCAAAGAATAGCACAACGGCGAGCGCGTCAAGTATAAACGCCTCGTCCGTTTGGAGAGGTGCGCGTGCAGTCAGCGGAGACTCGCGCTCGTGCGGACGCGTCGAGTATAAACAAGGCTTTAAGCTTATCCAGAGTGTTGGGTCTTGCGTCTCTCAACTTTCTCTTCACAATATCCCACAGATTCTCTATGGGGTTCAGGTCAGGAGAGCTGGCAGGCCAATTGAGCACAGTAATACCATGGCCAGTAAACCATTTACCAGTGGTTTTGGCACTGTGAGCAGGTGCCCAGGTCGTGCTGAAAAATGAAATCTTCATTTCCATAAAGCTTTTCAGCAGATGGAAGCATGAAGTGCTCCAAAATCTCCTGATAGCTAGCTGCATTGACCCTGCCCTTGATAAAACACAGTGCACCAACACCAGCAGCTGACATGGCACCCCAGACCATCACTGACTGTGGGTACTTGACACTGGACTTCAGGCATTTTGGCATTTCCTTCTCCCCAGTCTTCCTCCAGACTCTGGCACCTTGATTTCCGAATGACATGCAAAACTGAGCAACAGTCCAGTGCTGCTTCTCTGTAGCCCAGGTCAGGCGCTTCTGCCGCTGTTTCTGGTTCAAAAGTGGCTTGACCTGGGGAATGCGGCACCTGTAGCCCATTTCCTGCACACGCCTGTGCACGGTGGCTCTGGATGTTTCTTTTCCAGACTCAGTCCACTGCTTCCGCAGGTAACCCAAGGTCTGGAATCGGTCCTTCTCCACAATCTTCCTCAGGGTCCGGTCACCTCTTCTCGTTGTGCAGCGTTTTTTGCAAAACTTTTTCCTTCCCACAGACTTCCCACTGAGGTGCCTTGATCAACACATTCTCATCCCAAGGCGTCATCTAACTGACACTTTTGACCATGCGTCAACATGCCGACGCACATGGTACCCCTTAAGCGTCAATATGAGACGCTCATCCTCGGGCGTCATCTAACTGACGCTTTTGACCATGCGTCTAAATCCGACGCACATGGCACCCTTTAGCGTCAGTTAGATGACGCTTCCGTTATGGGTAGGTTTAGGTCTGAGGTAGGGTTAGGGTTAGACCACTAGGAGGCGCGTCTCATATTGACGCTTAAGGGGTGCCATGTGCGTCGGCATGTTGACGCATGGTCAAAAGCATCAGTTAGATGACGCCTTGGGATGAGAATGGGCTGCCTTGATACAGCACTCTGGGAACAGCCTATTTGTTCAGAAATTTCTTTCTGTCTTACCCTCTTGCTTGAGGGTGTCAATGATGGCCTTCTGGACAGCAGTCAGGTCG
Organism: Rhinichthys klamathensis goyatoka; assembly: GCF_029890125.1. Lineage (NCBI taxonomy): Eukaryota > Metazoa > Chordata > Actinopteri > Cypriniformes > Leuciscidae > Rhinichthys > Rhinichthys klamathensis. The sequence goes on from NW_026607369.1 coordinate 56,257, forward strand.
ACAGTCTTACCCATGATTGCGGCTTTGAGTAATGAAACAGGCTGGGAGTTTTTAAAAGCCTCAGGAATCTTTTGCAGGTGTTTAGAGTTAATTAGTTGATTCAGATGATTAGGTTAATAGCTCGTTTAGAGACCCTTTTCATGATATGCTAATTTTTTGAGACAGGAATTTTGGGTTTTCATGAGCTGTATGCCAAAATCATCAGTATTAAAACAATAAAAGACCTGAAATATTTCAGTTGGTGTGCAATGAATCTAAAATATATGAAAGTTTAATTTTTATCATTACATTATGGAAAATAATGAACTTTATCACAATATGCTAATTTTTTGAGAAGGACCTGTACATTAAGGATATAGACTATATGATTATTCCAAAACAAAATATCTTAAAAGAGGGAATAATAGGCTGCTTACATTTTGGAACACTGGGAGCTTGCCTATGATGTCTTAAAATGTTGTCAAAGTAGACAGCTTACTAGATTTTGTAACAGAGCTCTTGTGTCCCTGGTTTAATTTTGCTTGCATGCTTATAGAGTATAATGCATACTAAAAATAAATTAGGTCAGTTGAAAAAATTGGTTCAGGCTCTCGCTGCCTGCAAATAAACCGAACATGCTGTTCTTATGCCTTCTACAAGAACCAGTAACAACTCAATTTATCTCAATCTGTCCTTTAAGGTCAGTCACCTTCAAAACGTTGTCAATTTCCCATGACATTTCTTGCTATTTCATGTGTAATTTAGAATACTGATAAAATCTTCTTCTTTTTTTTTTGAGAAATAAAATTGGAGTTAAAATTACAAATTGGACTCGAAAATAGCAATACAGTGTTATGAGCTTCCTTCTAGGGAAAGTTGCCATGGGAACACTGATTTATCAAAGTTCATAATTTGTACATGGTAATATCTATTCATCATGAGAAACTACTGGAAATTAATAACAGATAGGAATGATAAAGGTCATATTGTAGTAGTTTCACACAATGAAAGAATGGCAAACTGGAGGATGTTTTTAAAATATAAAATAAAACATTTGCCATTTAAAATGATCTGCATTGGTGCTTGTATGGGATAATTTCACTTTGAATAAAAATATTTTTTGACAGACTTTAATAAAAAAAAAAAAAAATTGTTGCTGGCCTTGGCCTTAAAAATAAATAAAATCCTCACTTATACCAACTTTGTAAAGGTCAAAGCACTTTAAACAGAAACACCCATATGCAAATGATGCTAACAAAAAGTATTCCTAATATGTTTCCTTCATTTAGGGAAAAGTGACAATATCTTTAAATACCCAGAGATAACCAACGCATTCTCATCCTTTGGCGTCATATAGGTGATGCCATATGACATTTCGTCGAAATCTTACGCACATGGCATCCTTTAGCGTCAATATAACACGCACTGTTATGGGTAGGTTTAGGTCTGGGGTAGGGTTACGGTTATGACGCCTTGGGATCTGCGTCTCATATTGACGCTAAACGATGCCATGTGCGCTGGATTTAGACGAGCGTCACCTGTATGACGCCTTGGGTTCTGCGTCTCATATTGATGCTAAAGGATGCCATGTGCGTAAGATTTCGACGAAATGTACAAAGCGTCACATGGATGACGCCAAAGGATGAGAACGGGCTGAGATAACATATCAAGCATTGCCTGAGCTGAGGTGTTTGACCAGGATGTCAGCTAGCCTAGCAAATCAGTTTTCAGTTTCAGATGATTTAAAACCACAGAATGCACAGGCACATTTTTTTCTGAAAAAATAAACACAACATACACCCTGTGTTCAAATACATAAATAAATAAACCGCTGCAGTAAGTTGCTTTGGATCAAGCATAAAGACCCCAGTTGGGCCCCAAGATGATGGACACACACACACCCAGGCCTGATCAGCCAAGGGTGTGTGTGCCTTTGCAGAGGATGTATTATGTTTAAAAGGCCGAAACACCTGATGACGCAAAGGTACACAATTGATGATGTGTCCCCTACATCAACGGATGACCCCTGGCATCTACTAGTGGTTGGCGCATTCCAGCATTAGTGCAGTGTTAAACACCCTTAGGACTAAGTTTAAAAGGTACATTAACCATATTGTCGTATGTGTTCAAATAATTATTCAGCAAAGATGCATCAAACTGAACAAAAGTGACAGTAAAGACATTTATAATGTTACAAAAAATCGTATTTAAAATACATGCACAACAGATTTTTGCCAAATCAGATGCTCTCTAAACAAGAATGTCCCGCCCCCTACCACATGCTACCAACTAGCTCGATTTTTTTTCCTGCCACATCTCAAATAATGTATTGTTTTCAATGCATTTGTTTTTTTCTTTATGAATGAACAACAAACCAACTTACAAGATTACAATAGTAATTGATTAAAAGATTTAATAAGTCAATTGCAAACTATTTTTTTTTTTTTTGAGTAAAATGCAAAACATGATGATTTATGGTGTAATAACCTTGGTATAATAACAGTGACATCAAGCTGTGTTTTTCTCTATAATACGTCCCAGTCTTCAAAGAGAACTACCCGATAAATTGCACTGGCTCCCATAATCAAAACAATTTACTCCTAAAATTGCTTGTGGATTGACATGCAGAAGCAACCCGTCTGTGATGTGAGCAAAATATATCCAGTATTAGCATCTGAAAAGCGCTGTAGTTGCCAGCCACCAGCAACTGGGCATTTGAGAGAGATGAGAGCTAGATTCAGTTCCTCAGCAGCAAGCTGATGAGATGTCACATCTCCACATGAATATTTATGAGGCCGGTCATGGGCGGCCTGGGAATATCAGAGCATTTTACACAAGAGTTGTGTGGCGTATGACTTAGTGGAGCGCTTATATGATGACATCACATCTATTTCATTTTTCTAACAGCTGGAAGTGGTTTAAGGTGGGATGTTGTGACTGTCCATTGGGAATACCAGTATAAGAAATACTGCAGCCAGTACTTGTGCGATTAAGTCCCTAGAGGCTCCGTTTAGGGTTAAAAGCGAAGCACTATTCCTCCTCATTAACACTAGACACTGAACTCTTACTCAAATGAATATTTTGCCATGGCAAAGAGAAAATGGCTCAGAATCTAATTTTTATTCATTATCATAGATAATGTTTTAATTATTGGGAGTTTATGTGTTAAGAAGAATATACTGTATATAAGAAGGAGAGCTCAAACAGGCAACTGCTCCATCAAGACTGCCTCGGATTATTGTTACACTCTTATTTTAACATGTCAATTGCAAGTGTACTTTTCCCTCTTTTCAGCGCTTTAGGATACACCGGAATCGTCCGATCCTTATTAGCGATGAGAAATTCCTTTTTAGTGTGCATTTCTCGTCCTTACACTGACAGTAGGCCTATATTGGTCTCAATAAGCAGATGGGCATTCAGCCTAAATAAAAATACGATTTTGCCATAAAACAAAACAAAACTTTCAGCTACTGCTACTTTCAATTTTAATAATTGTAATCGTCATATCAATAATTACTAATACTACTACTACTTCTGAGAGTAATACATTATTAATAATAATCAACATCATAAACTATTTTTTTAGCTTATTTTGCACAAATACCGCTACTAGTAATAATCTCATCACCATAATAATATCTATATTTTCTAGCATAAAATTGTAACGAGATGCGGTTGAAGCAGAGATGAGGCAGGATCCAAAAGCAGCACACGCTTTATTTGACAAACTACAAACTATACAGACTGGATACAGGACTTGGGACTCTGGAACAGGAACAACCAGCACTAGCGTTAACAGTTAAACATTAAACAAGAACTCACAAAGACAAGGCTGAAACACAGGGCTTAAATAATCAGGGATAAACGAGCTAGACAAGATAACAAGGGGGCGTGGGAAATCAGAAACACCTGGGATAACTAATAGACAAGACAGGGAGCCATAGAACATGACACAAACCCACATCGTGACAACAATATTATTTGCACAAATTCCTAGGTCTTAAAATAAAATGGAAAAAAAAGACTACGCTAAACTACTAATCTCATCACCATAATAATAAAAAAAATACCACTAATTACAATAAACTATATTTTCTAGAATATTTTGTATCAACACCTAGGTCTATGTCATTTCAAGCTCAGTTTTGTAGTGACTTTTAAACGCAAGACAATATCAGACTGAAACAAATTAAACAGAATGTGTTTTGTCTCAAGAAGCAGGGAGAGCGTTTAAATTAGCATTAAATTTAAACCTCATGCTTGGCAATTTTCCTGCAATGTCCAGCCCACAAATACACCCTTTCAGCAAGTAGAGAGATAAGCAGAAGCATTTGCCCATATGAAGCAAATAGGCTAGTTGAGAAAATCGATACTGGATGCATTTGAATCTGTCTGTGATGGTGTTTTCATCAAATCCCTTTGATGAAAGCAAAAGGACCAAATGAGAAAGAGGTCCTTGAAATATATTTCCTCTTCCAAAGAGCTATAGGCTCATACAATGTCAGCTAATGATTTTCATTTCAAGAAATTGTGCCCCCATAACATTTTAGCTTGTAAAATTGCAGTGTTAAACAGCAAAAAAAGCAAAAAAAGCTAAATGTCCACACAAAATACTGAAAAAGTTCGGTGATAAAAATTATTTTGGTGTGTAAGCTCAAAAAGCATTTCAAAGTTCAACAATAAGGTGTGCGATACAACACTGATGACGATGTAAATAGAAAACGTTTGGTCTTTGTGTAGTATTGAGCCTCTATAAAGTTGTTGTTTTTTAAGACGCTATAGAGAAATCCCTATTATGTCTGCGAGCTCCTCTTCTTGTTGAACTTTGACAACAAAAATTGTTTTACCATTTTTAAAGTTGTATCTTTGGCCATGTAAATGTTAACTGAAAATATCATTAAAAAAATTGTAATTAAACAAAAAACAGTATATTACCCCTAAAAATATATACACTTGTATAAATATTGTCAAGTATTAAAGTATTAGATGGTTAAACAAGCACATATTCTGTGCCAGATATAAAACAGATGAATGAATCACTCTCTATGATAATAAGCTTAAGTAATGATATGTAAAAAAAAAAAAAAAAAAAAAAAAATGAAAACCATTAGAACATTACATATGCATTTACTGTGAACAGACTATTCATGTTTGGAAATGAAGCTTCCGTGATGTTTGTAAGACCTCATGGGTATATGAAAGATTGACAAAGAGAATATACACCCCAATATTATAATCCCATTTAAAATGCTAAGTAGATCTATTTAAACCATTTGCCCATGCTGACAAATCATATCCTTTACAAATTCATATGTATAAATATTTTAAGCACGGCAGCAGGCGATGATTATGGGTACAGCTTTAATGTAGTGCAATTGCATTTGGTTCGTAAGCGGCAGCTCGTTGAAAATGTGGGAGTAGAATGAGAGGAGTTCCTGACCTTGGTGGATGTGCTTTGTGTCCATCAGTATTCCATTATATTTGTGCTCCTATTTTTATGGTGATTGGAGCACATCAATCACATTTAAAATTCTAACAGTCTTGCCCACCACTGTGAGAACAAATGAAATGTCACAGGAATCTCATAGCGATCCTCTCAGAAATGTTGAGGCCAAGATTCAGGGTAATGTGATATATATGTATATATATATATATATATATATATATATATATATATATGGCCCGATACTCTTAATCAGGAGCCTTTACATGGTCTTGCACCTCTACCAGTTGAATGTGAATGTGGAAAGATCATCAAACATCCAGTCTGTTCTGCCCATGTTGGAACGTACAGCAAATGTTATCAGTCTTTTGAATGGCCCAATGATAATGCACCAATGCATTACATCGAGATCATCGAATATACTTTAAAGTTTGAGGGCATATGCATGTACATACAAACATGTAATGTTGATGGATGAGATGACCCTTTAAGATGACATTTCATTAGTTACATGCCATCATTAATTCAAAAGGGACCTTTTCCCAATGCGGACAGAATATCAAAAGGAGTTTAACTGTATGTACTAAGGTCACCTTGTGATTTGGCATTGATCTGTGCCAGTTTGGGTCTCTATTCCAGGCGAAACGTTGGTCTAAAGGGCAATTATCATTCCTGAAGTGTGCAGTTGGTTAAGCTTTCAGAGATCCCCTGCTTATTTTGATTTCAGCCCCTTTGTTTAGCATGTACGAGGAAACATCTGCAATGCTGCTGTGGCCGTCGGCGTGATTGTCTTTCTGAGTGTTTTCATCAGCTTGTTATTTCTCCGCATCGACTGCTGATGGCCAGCCATAGGTGAATTGAATGTGCACAAGGCCTGCTTTCTGGTCGGTAAGGTGAAAGACAGTTGGATGTGTTTTTAGAAGATGGACTACGACTCATACATGGCAGGTGAGCTCATGCTTAGCAGCAGACATTTCCCAATGCTGAATGGCTCACAGATCTGCCTAAGGCTACTTGAATACAAATGGCACCTGCATCCTCTACTTTCCAGTTATCCACTCCCATAGCGCACACAGAACAATATATGATTTATCAGACTTTATGCAGAATTACCTGTGCAAATAAAGGATTGGATTAGGCTCAGGGCCGGCGCTCCGCACACGCACATCACGCGCTGCGTGTAGGGCACCAAGTGCTTGGGGGGGCACCAGAAAAGCTGGGTCGTGAAAAATCATCATAATAGGCTATTCGTATAAATAACAAATAAAATATGTCTAAAGCATGTTAATATACAAAAGCAATACAAAAGTAATATAGGCCTAGTCCAAATTAGTCGAGAAAAGTAGCACAGTCAGGCAGTTGAAAATCTTATAGTAGCTGTACCAAGACAAATCTGAATCACCTAATTCCTCAAAAACGTTGTTGAAATATTTTGTCCCATTGCTTTTATAGACTCTTTATGTATGGGCTTCTTTCTTGACTTTGTGCCTCCATGTCCTCCTGATTGCCTCATAGACAGTTAAAGATTGCCTGCGAGCTTCTCCTCCTGTCTATACGGTAATGTCTCTATTGGGCTACTTGACTCTTATAATAAGTCAAGTAGTCAAACTATTCTTTTGAAAAGTACAAAAGCTTTATTACATGGTTCTAAGTAGCTAACTACAATATATTTTGGGGAACCTTATTGTTTTAAAGGATATAAATCGGAAGATTATATAATTATAAAAATCAGAACAAAAAATACAAACAAACAAAAGCAATGACACAAATATAAGGGTGTTTCTTCAGCTTCAGGCACTTTTGTGATGTGTACTAAAAGCTCTTTTACTTTTTATTTTTAATATAAAGGTCACATGAAAACTTTCTTGGATTTTTTTTTTTATCATTATTTCATTTATTTTTGCTATACTTGTGCGAAAAGTGCATTTAAGAGAGGGGACAAAACAGAGCCAAACGTGATAGTTTAAGAAACACACATGAATTTACATTACATATAGTTAATTAAAAAACATCTTCATTTATATAACAAAATCAGACTGCTACTTGAGAAAGAGACATGGTTCTACAAGAATTGGCTCCGCTTGTTTGTGCACACACACAAAAAAATGGGGATGTACTGTTCTGTGTTGCAAAACATATCTTGTTATGGAAAAAGCTACACTATTTTAAAAACAACTGAGCTACTAACAGTGCCAAAAATGTAAATTTAATCAATACTACTTTTTATAAGTATAGTAAAAAAAAAAAAAAGAAAAAAAAAATTATGACAAAGAATTTAGAAAAAATGTCCCAAATCTCTCATATATTAGTGTAAGTTCTGTCTTGGCCTACTCTCTTAATTGCAGATTTCAAGTAGAGGTTTCTCACCATCCAGCCGTGCATAGTGAATGAGTGAGGTGTTGCTGGTCTTTGACTGAGGACGATCCTTGAATCAAAATGTTGTTCTGTGGTGCATCTCTAAGGTCTTATTAGATGGACTTTTTGAGAGGTTTACTGTGCTGCAAAACCCTTAATTCACTAGTATCAACAGTCCAATACATGTTTATGCGGACACAGAAACAGGACAGGAGCACATAAATTGACCACAGCATGCCAAAAGTATGGAGGCCGAGAGAGCTCAAAGCGCTGCGAAAGAGCTTGACGCACTGCAAATAAATTAAACATGAATTTACATGTAATCGCACTTAAACCGATTTGGCTTTTCCAACACATTCTCATCCTTTGGCGTCATGTAGGTGACGCCATATGACATTTCGTCGAAATCGTACGCACATGGCATCCTTTAGCGTCAATATAACACGCACTGTTATGGGTAGGTTTAGGTCTGGCGTAGGGTTACGGTTATGACGCCTTGGGATCTCCGTCTCATATTGACGCTAAAGGATGCCATGTGCGTCGGATTTCGACGAAATGTCAAAAGCATCACATGTATGACGCCTTGGGTTCTGTGTCTCATATTGACGCTAAAGGATGCCATGTGCGTAAGATTTCGACGAAATGTCAAAAGCATCACATGTATGACGCCTTGGGATGAGAATGGGCTGTCTTTTCGCGATTTTGAAACCGCAAAGGCTGCAATTATTTCTTATGCACAGCTTGTCATTGATGTACGGCTCTGTAAACACTGCTCCATCTGAAAGCACAAAGCAACACGCGTCAAACATCTTTCCAAACATGAGAAGCTTTTATGAACCTCTTGTCCAACAAAAGACAATATTTAATAACATGCTTTTACTCCAAACTCACTTCATAACGACAGTTTAGCATCCTTCTGTGAGATGATGTGGCTTCTTATCCAGAATAAGGCAGTTGTGAGTTTATTCAATCATCATGTTTAATCAATCAAAGAGTTTTAATCTTCTGTTTATTCAGCTACAACGATAGGGATTTCCTGGAATGATGTGCATTATCGTACTTCTGCAGCGGGGCATATTTGGCGTTTCTGCGTGAGAGCGCCCTCTGGCATTCAGATGGAGCAGCATTTACTACTGATCCAGCCGTGCTGCTCTGACAAAAGTCACTAAGACCACTGAAACGCTTCTATATCGTGACTTTTTGTATAGATTAATTTACATGGTCTCTAATACACAATTTTAACCTAGAAATAGTGTAGAATCTTTGTTTATTTCCTGGTTTGAACAGAAAAAAGCTCACAGATTTCACACATATACTGTATAACTGGTCCTACTCGCACATGCGCCGACAAGTTTCAAACCGGCGTTAACGGCATGGGAGGCAGGAGTGCTAACAAGGATGCTAAAGACCACAGCCTCCAGCGTCAGTCGCTATTGCACTTCTTGAGGCCAGAAGATTGAGGTTTACCTGCACAGCTCTTTACTAGCTGGCCTCCATTACACTCACCCTCCTAAATCTCACTCCCATCCAAATCACCGTACCAATGTATCTGGTCCTACTCGCACCCACACCGACCGGGATTCAAACTGGCTTTAACAGCATAGGCTGGCACGCTAAAAAGGACGTTAAAGACCGCAGCCTCCAGTGTCTCTTTTGTACTTCTTGAGGTCAGGGTAGTGAGGTTTAACTGCACAGCTCTTTACTTGCTGGTGTAGTGTTACAAATTTATTAAAATGTTTAATTTAGATTTCCAATACCATAGTATTTTATATTGAGAAAGTTCATAAATGATGAGATCAGAAAATCTCTGCAAACGGTAGAGGTTCCCAGCGGGATATTCCTGACTGGTGATCTCTCTGTCACCTTTTGTCTTGGGGTTCCTGTCTCAGTGCGGGAAGTCCTGCCATGTCCTGTTCTCGTGTCTCAGCTCATTTACATGCTTTGTTTCAGAGTTTCTCCCCCCTCGATGTAAATCCCTCCCCCTAAAATGTTTATAAAATTGCAATGTAAAGTTCCCTTAAGCACCGTTCACACTACACGCGACCAAGCAACGCGATACCATTCATTTCAATGGTGAGCGGGCGACTTCCGGCGACACGCACGACAGCGACCGTTGGCGACTAGATGGGGCGTGTCTGGCGACGCGACAAAGTTGAGACATTTTTAACTATGCAAATGAAGAGCGATTTTCGCGAGCGACAACCAATAGGAGTGGAGCGCACGTGATCCTTCTCCTCTTCTCTTCAATAGGCTTACTTACCGTAAACAAATTGCCAGCCGTTCACCAGGGGAAATGGCTCGGTGGAACCGTGTATTGTCCTTGCAAATCAGGGGACCCACCCTCCGCAGCAGCACATCAAACTGGGTCCTGTCCAGCCTGAAGTACTGCTGGAACCGGACTTCATCCAGCCGCAGTTCCTGCACCAGCCGGTGGTACTCGCCGTGCTGTCTCCGAGCCCGATCATCTCGTTCATCTTCATGCTTCACTACAGACGTTTTTATGTATGGAGTATATTTATATTTAGTATTTTCCCTCCAGAAATTGTGTTTTTTAGCGGCAAGAAAGCTGATTCGCTGTCTTTTGGATGTCATACTAGTCAACCAGTAGTGGGAACGCCCACTAGCGACCTCATAGCCAGCGACTGGTGACTTGCAGCGAAAAAGTCGCGTGTAGTGTGAACGGGGCTTTAGTCAGACTTGACGATGACTGCAGCTACCAACAGCTCGTGTTTCTCAATAAAGAATCCTGCTAAAGATACAACCAAGTCTCCTGGTCTTCGCTTCTGAGTTCCTAAACTTTAGAAGAAAAAAGTTCACAACACTGGCCTACGTTACACATTGTGACAGATCGTCTGCCTCTCCCTTGTAATCAGCGCCACCCCGTCCCTTAATTCACCGCCCTTCGCCAGGTTCTCGACTGGAGTGGGTGTGATTGGAGAGGAGGGGCTCTGAAGAGGAGAATTGTGGCGTGTGATGAGGCACACCTGACGAGAATGAAGCCTCATCACCGCCGATGTTAAATGCTGAGCGCGCCTCTCCTAGAGAGACCGGTCTCTTCCCTGTGCATGCACACTGGTGTCCTCGTGGGTCCGTTGTCAGGGCCTAGAGAGGACAAGCCGCGATGCTGAAGCCGCCGCCCCCATATTACAAAATATTTATATTTAAAATAAATTATGTTCTTTTTAACAAGGTTTCCACAAAAATATTAAACAGCACAATGGTTTTCAACATTGATAATGTTAAAAATGTTTCTTGAGTACCAAATCAGAATCATAGTCGAATGATTTTTGAAAGATCATGTGACTTTGAAAACTAAAGTAACGGCTGATGGAAATTCAGCTTTGCCATAACGGGAATAGATTAATGTTTGAAATATATTACAACAACAGAAAACATTTTTTTTAAATTGTAATAATATTTCACAATATTTTATATCAATATTTTATATAGAGTTTGCGAGCGTCCCTTCAGTTGACATTGTTTGATGTTCCCTGCTTCATTACTAGTGCAATTTCTAACAGCAGAAAATCAGGCCAGTCCAAATTTACAGCTTATAATTGGGACTCAACTCTAGCTAGCCAGATGTGATATTAACCCACTGAATGAACTGTTCCTAATGGCTTGCTGCTTTTCTGAGACTTTCTCTTTGATGACACCATCGGAATAACCATAGTGCACAGATGCCTAAAACAAACGCGTTCAGAGTTATTTTATTTCCACGGCAATACGATTAATTTCACTGTGGAATGATGGCGTAATGATAGCCCTAAACACCCTGAACAACCAAAGCCTATTCCTCTACTCAGTGTAAGGTACACAATGTAAGCCCAGTACACAATGTAAGGTAATCTAATGTGTGAATTAAGCACAGTAGCGAAAGGGTGACAAGATGGGTGAATTAATTGTTTAGTCACTGCGATGTCCCCCCGCGGCATTTGAAGTGTCCTTATTCTGTAGCCAGCTAAAGGCAATTATCTAAGCTTGGCATCATGCTTACAATTTGCCCTCTTGGCATGTCATGGTCCACTGTTTGTTCAATGTTCTCTAATTGTTGCAGATAATTTGTTGTGCAAATACATTGGCACTACATGCCGGTGATGTTGTAAGTCTCGTCGCTGGCATGGCTTATTGTGATGTATGATGCATCAGCTAAATGCATCAACTGAAAGAGACGGTGTGTCTCCACGGTTTCTCTGGTCACCTCCTGATTGCTGTGCTCTGTGAGAAGCATTGTACCATCACCAGCCTGCCACCCCACCCACCCCACCCCTGCAGGACACACAGCCTCATACACCCACCCAACTGCTGCTGAAAATGGATACATGTGTACCTGTTTTTGCAACTGTAGGTCTGAGTAAAAATATAGTTTTTCTGATTAATTGTGAGTAGGAGTGTTAATCTATGCCCAGCGCCGCCGCTCCCACCACGCGCATCACGCGCTGTGCGTAGGGCACCAAGTGCTGAGGGGGCACAAAAAATAGCCTAATGAAAAACCAATCATCAAATTTCTTGTTATAATCAGATTCAGCGCGTTATTCCTCTTCATTCCGCAGCGGCGCCGAGCAGAGACAGAGAGCACGTCAGAAACACAGGACAGGGTGTGTGTGTGTGTGTGTGATGTGTTCATGTGTGTGTTCATCTGAGCCTCATTGGTCTGTCACTGCTCGTCAATGTCAGAATATTTGAGATGACCAATCAAATCAAAGTAGGCGGGCTTTATGTTCACAGACGCTGAGCGCGAATTTTAACAGTGCAACTCGACGCTTCAGTGTACGGTCAAGTGCGAGATAAGATGTAAGTAGCTAAACTTAACTTTATTTGACAGTTTTTTTAGGTCATAAATGTTAAACGAATGACAAAAAATAATTAGGCAAACTAATATAGTTTTGTCTAATTTCGCCATTTTGAACTGAAAATAGGCCTATGTAACATGTAGCCTAGTGTAATAGTTTAGGCTACTGTCATTGTGAGGGGACAAGAAACATGAACAAAGCCTTTTTCATCATGTTAGGCACAGGATTTATAATGAATGTGTACATATTGAGAATAAAATACAAATTGTAACCTTTAGTAAATTAAAAAAGTCAACTTTAGGAGGGGAAGAGACAGGGCAAGATAAAAACAAAGAGAAAAAGAGTGTGATGCTGATGAGGAGAGAAAACTAATCAGCTGCCCACTGACATGGTTTTAAAGCTGTTGTTATCGAATCTTTTTTTTTTTTGTGCCTTCACAACATCTTTAAAATGCACATCTGTAGTTCAGAAAAATCCCAAATTTCCCCCGAACACCCCTAACTAACCTGCCTCAAATTCCGGATCCCAGTGATTATAAAACTATGCCATTGCATGGTAATGAAAGTTAATAGTAAGCATTAGACCTTAATCTAAAGTGTTACTTTTTAGCTTTTTAATTTTTTATAAATCATACCCTCATTGGGGGCTGAATAAAGGAAAATCTTTATTGTTCTTTTTTTTATTTACTCAAATTTGTCAAATTTAATGTGTTAAGAGAAAATGTATGAAAAATGTCAGGAAATAAGGGTGTGCTTGTAGGCTGCATGCAATAAGGATACAGTGAAATCCAGTTCACAAACAAACGACTGGTTCATTTTTGTATGTTAATCAAAAACATACAGCACAATCAGTATAGTCCAATTTGTGAACTAATCGCTCTTTTAAAGGGGTGGATGATTATGATTTCACTTTTCTAACTTTAGCTACTAGCTAGTGTGTAATTTTGCTGTTTGAGCATAAACAACATCTGCAAAGTTGTAACGCTCAAAGTTCAAAACAAAGGAAGATGTTTGCTTTTAAAGAAATCGTTTTTTAAGGACTACAACAAAAGGCTGGTAGGGACTACACGAGATTCCTCCCGGGTTAGTGACATCACTAACCCTAAAATTTACATAAACCCCACCCCTGGAAACACACAACAAATCCATGTTAAGAAGAGGAAGAGTTGTTGTAGTAGAGCACATTTGTGAGTCTGCTCAAGCTATCGCATCCGTCTTTTCACATGGAATACGTAACACAAATGCAACAGCATCTCACTCTGTAGGCATCTTACAACAGTTCCCACACTAGCAATTTTATAGATTGTCATGACAGAATATGCTAATCAATAGTGATGTATGTCTCGAGACCGGTCTCGAGACCACTTTTATGTGATTTTTTTTCTCGGTCTTGTCTAGGTCTCGCTGTCTCAGACCGAGACAGTGGTCGGGGGATTTAGCAATACAATACTACAATATCCACGGCGACATCCGCAACGGATTGAAGCGCGCGTCCGAGTGAAGACAAGTGCGGTGTGCGCGAGCCACACGAGAAAACACTGTATCCGCGCCACTGATCGCAGCGGCAACGAGCACTTTGATCACTTGATTTTAAAAAACACATTGGCCTATCATGTACAGTTTTTGATGTATTAATATTTAGTAAAACACATATCAGTGACATGATGGGTTTTAACTTCATTCAGGAGATTTTGGGTAACTGCACAACTGACAGATGACATTGAGCACACCGCCAACGGTGTGTGTGTGTGTAACCATAGCGACAAAACGACCAACTTTCGGATTCTGCACTTAAGCCTATAATTTCGTTTTTAAAAATATAATTATGTATTTAAAAGTTGCAAAATGGATTCATTTGGAGACTTCGAAATCAGCAGAGATAGGCAGGCAATGCAAAACAAAATCTTACAAGTTATTACTTAGCTTCAACACTAGTCTGTTTTTTTCCCTCCGGTCTCGACTTGGTCTCGGTCTTGGTCTCGACTTGGTATTGGTCTCGACTTGGTCTGTCTTGGTCTTGGTCTCGACTTGGTCTGTCTTGGTCTTGGTCTTGGTCTTGGTCTTGTCTTGGTCTCGATACCCTCTGGTCTTGGTAGTGTCTTGGTCTCGGTTTAGGTGGTCTTGACTACAAGTCTACTAATCAAAGACTTGAAGATAGTTAACTCCACTTCAGCAACATAAATTAACCATTCATAAACGTCCTGTTGCATTCTACGTGTTGTCACTTCTTCTTGAGTCTCTTCATCATTGTCTGACTCCGGTTTGAACATAAAAGGCAGAACAGTTTCTGACATTTTAGTGCTTGTCTGCGTGAGGTAATCGGAGCTGCTAACACACAAGCTCTTGAAGCTCCGCCCTCTGTGTGGCAGTAGCAGCTCATTTGCATTTAAAGGGACACACACAAAAGAACACGTTTTTGCTCACCCTCAAAAATTGACAATTTTAACATGCTGTAAAAAATAATATGTGGGGTATTTTGAGCTAAAACTTCACATACACACTCTGGGGACATCAGAGACTTATTTTACATCTTGTGGAAAGGGGCATTATTCCACCCCTTTAACCCTATAGGCGCCACGGTCGAGTTTACTCGACAAGATGCGGCACTGAATAAAACGGCCGATTTTTGTCAAATTGGGTGTCAAATTTCGTTCGACCTCCCCTCCACTGGATGGCAGACATGTCATACTTCATCCCCGACTCAAAAAAACGTCATGCTTCTATACAAAATGTTTGAGTTAGAGCGCATTGAAATGAATCAGTGCTGTCAAAAGCGGAGCTACTGTGCTAGTGAGCCATGTTATCAGAGCCTCTCCGCAATCGCGGCGACAGTATTGTGGTGGAGACTTTGTCTAATACCACTGGGTATATTAGACGAGGTCGAAGTATTCATAGGACAGTTAGGGGGCAACGTGGAGGCAGGGTGGGGATTCGCAATGACAATGACAGTAGTCCGAGCTGTGCAGACTCGGCGCGCGCTCGAGGCAGATCTGGCCGCGCTGCTCGTATCATCTCACTCATGATCTGTGCCTTGCCGTGGCGAGTGAGCTTTTGAACTAAAAAGGTCTTGTCTACTTGTGTTTGTATGTCATATGAATAATATATATGTGCCCCATACATGGAATCAGAGTGCCTACTGTATTTAGTAAATGGAAAATCTCTACAGCAAAAGGCCAACCACTTCATGCATTCGGTTTGTTTCTACCATTTAACACAGTTTGTTTACTACTTACTATATACATGAGCATTCGGTATTGTGCAATATAGAATACAGAAGGTGATGGACATTTTGGGGGGAAAGAAGTGCTGCATTTTATCATTTAAACATGTGACTTTTCATGAAAATTCTATAATCCAAGATTGCCGCCTCCATATGACGTCATAACATGCAAATTAGTTGGGAAAATGTAATACCTACATAAACTTCGGGTTATCCTTAATATTTCTCTAATTTAAAGAAAGTCTCTATCTTTTATCACTTTTAAGATATAGCCTTTTGAAATGAAGATGTCAAAATCGAACGTTTTAGGAAAAAACCTCTGGCGCCTAAAGGGTTAAAGTGGTTATTTGTAGTAAATCAAAAACATACGGTGCAACCAGTTTAGTCTGATTCATAACAGGTTACATAACAAATGGCTCTTTTTTATTTTTTTAGTGAATCAAAAACATACAGCTCAATGACTGAAAAACGACTCTTATGAGCAGGAATTTCTTTCATTATAAAAAAATTATAACTCAGGTTTGTCCAAATGTATCTGAATTGAATAAAATCAAATACAAATTTAAACTGAATCAAATCCACAGCTTGTGAATTAGAATACTGATTTAATTCCCATTTGATTCTATATCGATACCCAGACTTATTAGAATGCATAATCATTTGTTTTTAATGTCGGATTTATTTTCATTGTTTATTCATAGAAAGAAGGAGAGAGAGAGGGGGAGAAAGAAAGGGTTACTTAACATGTCAGTCTTGCTGCAGTTCTCCTGGAGGCATCATGTTTGCTGAAGTATGTTTGTATTCATTAAAGGGATACTTCACCTCTGGAAAGATTAATGTGTATTTAAAATGGGCCATTTATGTAGAAGAAATGTGAAACTATTTTTGAATTTGGAGCTTTCTAGACTGAGAAAAGCCAGAAAATATATTTTTGGCTTATGTGGATGAAAGACAACAACTCCCAGAATGCACTTGCTTCGCTGCCCTAAGGAGGCCACGCCTACCGGTAACAGAGGACAGTTAAACAACAAGTCTAGGGCTAGGCTACTAGTGAGTCTCCGCGATGAGTCTGCCCGGGATTTCGAGATCGCCCCAAAATGTCCGGGATTCGGCTTTTGCGTTCTACAGTCGTCATTCATTATGTTTACTGTGGCGAGCAGGACGAGGCTAGGGCCGCGGGAAAACAGCCCGTGGTCGGTAGCGTGATTACCGATGAGCGGCACCTGTGAGACGCACCGGTCTCGTATCTCTCACGGAGGAGCGGGAATTTTCTTAGCAATGTTAAAACGCACATCAACTGATCACTTGTTTAGCGTTCATAAACACTACATTCAGATTCACGAATCGGATTGAATTCAGTTAGATTGAAACAAAAGGTGTGCATGTAAACAATGAATGGCGACTGCAGAAAGCAAAAGCTGAATCCCGGACATCGACGGCCGGACATTCTACTACTCAGCTTTCTCCACAGAACAAGAGCCTGCTAGCTTAGCTTCCACAAAAAGATGGCTGACACTATTGCTGCGTCCCAATTCGCATACTATCCGTCCTAAATAGTATTCGAAAATAGAATTAGTACGTCCCAAATCATAGTATGTTGAAATGAGTGTCCCAAAGAGACCCGGATGGTCTACTATATCCGGTCAGAATCCGAAGTGCAGATCGTTGCACACTCTACGGCTGATATTGGCCACAACCCATCGCGCGTTGGACGAGGATTCGTTTAGAACTACAAACACAAGTGAAAAGTGTTCAGTACAGACATGGTATCAGACTCAGTATCAGTATCAGACTCAGCGCGAGTCTGACGGTTATGTAGAGAGGTTTAGACAAAGGGGTTTGAGTGATTAATTGTCAGTATCTAACCTGACGAAAATGTATTTATTCAATGTTGTCTACATTATATTGCATCTGCAGCAGCATTGTGAACTTTTGCAAAGATACGTTTAGCCATTCACTTTTAAATGCATTATTATATTCAAATTCCAAACACATGAGGATGGTCTCGGCATGAAAGACCCATGACTGGCAGATGAACGTGTGACAACAATTCTCTCCGAAATGGTAAGAAGTTATATTAGATTGAATGGAGGATTTTAACTGTGACGAGATGATTGACAGGGCAGTTTACGGTGACAGGATGCACGCGACAGATCTGTCCGTTAAAGATGACGAAGTAGTATGTCCCAAAGCTTGCCTACTCTTTTGCTACACACTCAAAAGTATGTACTTTTTCTTCACAAAAAGAGTACATACTTTTAGAGCGTAGTGTAAGTAGGCGAATTGGGACGCAGCATATGTGTACATTCTGTGAGTGAGATCCCACCCTCTATGTGTCACGGTATACAAATCCATTTGCTTCCTTCTCATCTCGTGTTATTGTTGTTGCATGAAAGCACGTGTGTGGTGGGCGTGAGTGAGTGTGTGTCATTCCTTGATCCGCTCCAGCTGATCATCATCTCATCACCAGCTGCAGCCGATCTCATTCACTATTTATGCTCACAGTGTTCTCATCTCCATTGTCAGATCGTTGTTGGATGTGTCCGTGTTCCAGTCTTGTGTTCCTGAGTCTCTCGTCGTGTGTACCTGTGGATTTCGTCTTGTTCGTGGATTATCGTCGGTTGGGGATTATCACCGCTTGTGGATCGTTCCTCGTCTGTCTTCACTGCACCACTTGGGATTCACCACGCTGACCATTGACGTCCCTGTGTCATCCCCACGCCCGTGTCTTTCTGTTTGGACTTCCATTTAATAAAGAGTTATTACCTGCTATTGCTTCCTGTTATTCGTAAAGTCATGACAGAACGATCTGACGCAACCATGGAAGCAGCGGGTACGTCAACATTTAGTTTGGAGGACTTTGTGCAACACAGTATGAGAAGAATGGATTCGCAGGAGAAGAATCTGAATGACACGGGTCGTGCGGTTCAAACTTTGGTGACACAGGTGTCCGAGCTGACCCAGCAGATTCTACTTCTTCGAGCTCCCGCTGCGCCGCCCACACCAGCCGTTCCCCCCATTCCACCTGAGATCCCAGCGCACAGCAAACCACGCCTACCTGTTCCAGAGAGCTACGCGGGTGAGTCTGCATACTGTAGAGCATTCCTGACCAGATGTGCCATGCATTTTGCTCTACAGCCCAGAACATTTCAAAATGAGCAGGCGAAAGTGGCGTTCGTGTTGACTCTACTGACCGGTAAAGCAGCGCTGTGGGGGACGGCGGTGTGGGAAAATCAAGATCCCTGCTGTGCCTCGTTCCCGGCACTCTCCGCGGAGATGAGACGGGTATTCGATCGTGCCTTCGCGGGGAGAGAGGCCGCTAGGGTGCTGGCCGACCTCCGTCAAGGTGAGAGGTCGGTCTCGGATTTTTCGATCGAGTTCCGAACCCTGGCGGCCGAATGTCAGTGGAACGAGGAGGCGCAGTGGGACATGTTCCTGCATGGGTTGGCTGACCGTGTCCAGAGGGAGAAATTCGCCAATTTCTATCGACGTTTCATTCGTAATTTCAGCCAGCTAGCCGCACCTCTGACTGCCTTGACCTCCCCCAGCACTCCGTTCAGGTGGTCAGATACAGCCGAGGCTGTATTTGCCAAACTCAAGAGCCGCTTTGTTTCAGCTCCCATCCTCGTTGCCCCTGACTATTCACGGCAGTTCGTGGTGGAGGTCGATGCGTCAGAGGTGGGGGTAGGAGCAGTCCTGTCCCAGCGTTCTCCCACAGACGACAGGATGCATCCTTGCGCGTTTTTTTCCCATCGGTTATCCTCAGCTGAACGCAATTACGACATTGGTAACAGGGAGTTGTTGGCAGTCAAGTTAGCGTGGGAGGAATGGCGTCATTGGTTAGAGGGCTCTGGGGTACCCTTTATAGTCTGGACTGATCACAAGAATTTAGAATGCATCAGAACTGCCAAAAGATTGAACTCCAGGCAGGCTCGGTGGGCACTTTTTTTCGGACGTTTTGATTTTTCTCTCTCGTACCGCCCGGGGTCTAAAAACATCAAACCCGACTCTTTATCTCGCATTTTTGATCCTTCCGAACGCCCGTCTACTCCCGAGTGCATTTTACCGGAGAGTCTATTTGTCTCCACACTCGTATGGGAGGTCGAATCGAAGGTCAAGACGGCCTTAGAAGGGGTAACGCCTCCGCCCGGTTGCCCACCGAATCGCTTATTCGTGCCGGAGGGATTAAGGTCTGACGTCATTCAGTGGAGTCATTGCTCCAACGTGGCTTGTCATCCAGGAGTTTATCGTACTAAGTTTCTAGTCAAGCAACGATTCTGGTGGCCACTCATGGCTCGTGACATTCACAGTTTTGTTTTGGCTTGCTCGGTTTGTGCCACTGGTAAAACTTCCAATCGACCCCCAGATGGGCTCCTTCAACCGCTGCCAGTTCCTTCGAGACCCTGGTCCCATATCGCTCTCGATTTTATTACCGCCCTCCCACCCTCCCAGGGTAACACAGTCGTTTTGACCGTGGTGGACCGGTTCTCGAAGGCGGCTCATTTCATTCCCTTACCCAAATTACCCTCAGCTAAGGAGACAGCGTTGACAGTCATTGACCACGTCTTTCGTTTACATGGCCTCCCGATGGACGTGGTCTCTGACAGAGGACCCCAGTTTGTGTCCAAATTTTGGCAAGAATTTTGTAAATTACTGGGGGCGACGGTTAGTTTATCCTCAGGGTTTCATCCCCAGAGCAATGGTCAAACCGAGAGAGCCAACCAAGATCTGGAAAGGGTGTTGCGATGTTTAGTCTCCAAGAATCCTTCCTCATGGAGCCAGCAACTTTCCATGGTGGAGTACGCCCACAACACGTTACCAGTGTCGGCCACGGGCCTATCTCCGTTTGAATGTAGTTTAGGTTACCAGCCACCTATTTTTCCCAGTCTGGAATCCGAAGTCGCGGTCCCCTCCACACACGCCTTAATCCAGAGGTGTCACCGCACTTGGACTAGAGCCCGTGAGACTTTACTCCAAGTGGGGGCGCGCACCAAGGCGAGGGCCGATCGCCACCGGTCTAAGCCTCCCATATACGTCGTCGGTCAAAAAGTGTGGCTTTCTACTAAGAACATTCCTCTTCATTCCGTCTCTAATAAGCTTGCTCCCAAATTTATTGGCCCGTTCTCTGTCACCAAGATCATTAGTCCGGTGGCAGTCCGCCTTAGTTTACCTCCAGCGTACAGGAGGGTACACCCCGTTTTTCACGTTTCCAAAATTAAGCCTGTGTTTCGTTCACACATTAATCCGCCAGTCCCGGTTCCCCCCCCCCGCCGCGTCTCGTAAATGGGGATACCACCTATTCGGTTAATCGTATTCTGGATTCGAGGCGGAGGGGACGCGGATTTCAGTACTTGGTGGACTGGGAAGGTTACGGTCCGGAGGAGAGAAGTTGGGTACCTGCTAGAGACATTCTGGATCACTCTCTGATCGATGATTACAATCGACAGGTAAGGAGTTCTGAGAACGTCAGGAGGCGTTCTTAGGAGAAGGGGTACTGTCACGGTATACAAATCCATTTGCTTCCTTCTCGTCTCGTGTTATTGTTGTTGCATGAAAGCACGTGTGTGGTGGGCGTGAGTGAGTGTGTGTCATTCCTTGATCCGCTCCAGCTGATCATCATCTCATCACCAGCTGCAGCCGATCTCATTCACTATTTATGCTCACAGTGTTCTCATCTCCATTGTCAGATCGTTGTTGGATGTGTCCGTGTTCCAGTCTTGTGTTCCTGAGTCTCTCGTCGTGTGTACCTGTGGATTTCGTCTTGTTCGTGGATTATCGTCGGTTGGGGATTATCACCGCTTGTAGATCGTTCCTCGTCTGTCTTCACTGCACCACTTGGGATTCACCACGCTGACCATTGACGTCCCTGTGTCATCCCCACGCCCGTGTCTTTCTGTTTGGACTTCCATTTAATAAAGAGTTATTACCTGCTATTGCTTCCTGTTATTCGTAAAGTCATGACACTATGTGCGGGTTGAGAACATGCGGGACAGCCCCTACTGCTGACTCTAGTCTTTAGCCTCTGGCCAAAAAGTCATTTTGCGTCATCGGAGGATTTTTTTCCAGACAAACAATACATAAATCTCTCGTCTCAGGGGGATATGAGGGTGGAAAGCATAGTAATTCGAAAATACTACAGGTTTTCTACTAATACAAAGCTTAATGCTAAATCCCGAAGTATCCCTTTAAACTTCATCCACCTGGGTGTCTGCAACAACCCTGAACAAAGTAATAATAATAATAATTAAAGCTGCAAGCAGCATTTAGCGGTGTTCAAGCAGTTAAGGCCTTTAAGGCCGTTAAGCACAAAAGCATCAAAAGACATTAAGTTTTATGTAGCAAGCATTTACCCACTGACATCATAGATGGAATAGACCATGTTTTAGCATGATTTACCATGATATACCACATTTCAGTTTGATTTTTCTTGATTTACCATGTTCCAGTATGATTTACTATGTTCCAGTATGATTTACCATAGTTTACCATGATATACCAAGTTCTAGTATGACTGACCATGATTTACCCTGTTCTAACATGGTTTACCAGAATTGAACACATTCTAGTATGATTTAATATGATTCTAACATGGTTTACCATAGTTTACCATGATTTATCTTAGTTTACCTTGATTTACCATGTTATCGGATGATTTACCATGATATAGCACATTCTAGAATGATTTACCAGGATTCTAGCATGATTTACCTTATTTACTATGATTTACCATGTTTCTGGCGTTATTTACCATGATTTACCACGTTGATAGACATTATGTGAAGCATAAGAACAATTGAATTGATAAACTCTGACAAAATATGATTGTGTTATAATAGTAATTGTTATATAAGTGATTTATTATTGTCTATATATATGAATGCAAAAGCACATGTGAAAAGACTATTAATAAGTAGAGAGGGCAGTAGAAGACCACTTACTGACTCACTTTCATTTTGAACACACTTGGTTTCACCAGTATTCTGCACTAAAACAAACCAGTTGTTAACTATATTATGCATGCTTACATACACACACACACACACACACGGGATATGTTATTGTGAAAATCTCTTTTAATGGTATATAAGCAGGTGCTTGAACACCTAATAATAGGGGACCTTTTTGGTCAAATCGAGAATCCGAGATATACATCTTGTCCGTCTTGAGCCAAGGAACACAGTGGTGTACAAATCTAGATTCTAGGTCAAACGGTCGATGAGTTATGGGCAATTTAGTACTTTTGGTTGCTGTAGCGCCACCTATGGGCCAATCAGGGTCATACTCTGATAGGTTCTCCCCAAACCGAGGCCCTAGCACCTGGCCAGGTTTCAAGTCTCTAGGCCTTACGGTTTGGGCTGCACGATGCGTTTTAGGTTTTTTTTTTTTTTCAAATAGCAATTACAATAGGTTTTCAGCACTTCGTGCTTGAACACCTAATAATAGGGGACCTTTTTGACAGTTATAGCGCCACCTATGGTCCGATCTCCATGAAACTCTGCATGCTTCTTCACCATGTTAGGACACATGTGCTCATCAATTTTTGTGAAGTTCTGAGTTTTTATTTATGATTTATAGGCTTTTGAGTGTATTTTGACACGCCCCCTTTTCTAAATGACCCTGTTACAGTGAACCAAAGGGCAAAGTTGAACTTTTTTTTTTGATAATTATTGATCTAGAGAGTCCATAGAATTGTCCTAGACCGGTCTGGTTCCGATCAGGCAAAAAACCAGAGACTAGTTCGCAAAAGTAGGTTTTGGACAAAATTGTCCATAACAAAATTTTTTTTGGTCAAATCGAGAATCCGAGATATACATCTTGTCCGTCTTGAGCCAAGGAACACAGTGGTGTACAAATCTTGATTCTAGGTCATACGGTCGATGAGTTATGGGCAATTTAGTACTTTTGGTTGCTGTAGCGCCACCTATGGGCCAATCAGGGTCATACTCTGATAGGTTCTCCCCAAACTGAGGCCCTAGCACCTGGCCAGGTTTCAAGTCTCTAGGCCTTACGGTTTGGGCTGCACGATGCGTTTTAGGTTTTTTTTTTTTTTCAAATAGCAATTACAATAGGTTTTAAGCACTTCGTGCTTGAACACCTAATAATAGGCGACCTTTTTGACAGTTATAGCGCCACCTATGGTCCGATCTCCATGAAACTCTGCATGCTTCTTCACCATGTTAGGACACATGTGCTCATCAATTTTTGTGAAGTTCTGAGTTTTTATTTATGATTTATAGGCTTTTGAGTGTATTTTGACACGCCCCCTTTTCTAAATGACCCTGTTACAGTGAACCAAAGGGCAAAGTTGAACTTTTTTTTTTGATAATTATTGATCTAGAGAGTCCATAGAATTGTCCTAGACCGGTCTGGTTCCGATCAGGCAAAAAAACAGAGACTAGTTCGCAAAAGTAGGTTTTGGACAAAATTGTCCATAACAAAATTTTTTTTGCTCAAATCGAGAATCCGAGATATACATCTTGTCCGTCTTGAGCCAAGGAACACAGTGGTGTACAAATCTTGATTCTAGGTCATACGGTCGATGAGTTATGGGCAATTTAGTACTTTTGGTTGCTGTAGCGCCACCTATGGGCCAATCAGGGTCATACTCTGATAGGTTCTCCCCAAACTGAGGCCCTAGCACCTGGCCAGGTTTCAAGTCTCTAGGCCTTACGGTTTGGGCTGCACGATGCGTTTTAGGTTTTTTTTTTTTTCAAATAGCAATTACAATAGGTTTTCAGCACTTCGTGCTTGAACACCTAATAATAGGCGACCTTTTTGACAGTTACAGCGCCACCTATGGTCCGATCTCCATGAAACTCTGCATGCTTCTTCACCATGTCATGACACATGTGCTCATCAATTTTTGTGAAGTTCTAAGTTTTTATTTATGATTTATAGGCTTTTGAGTGTATTTTGACACGCCCCCTTTACTAAATGACCCTGTTACAGTGAACCAAAGGGCAAAGTTCAACTTTTTTTTGATAATTATTGATCTAGAGAGTCCATAGAATTGTCCTAGACCGGTCTGGTTCCGATCAGGCAAAAAAACAGAGACTAGTTCGCAAAAGTAGGTTTTGGACAAAATTGTCCATAACAAAATTTTTTTTGCTCAAATCGAGAATCCGAGATATACATCTTGTCCGTCTTGAGCCAAGGAACACAGTGGTGTACAAATCTTGATTCTAGGTCATACGGTCGATGAGTTATGGGCAATTTAGTACTTTTGGTTGCTGTAGCGCCACCTATGGGCCAATCAGGGTCATACTCTGATAGGTTCTCCCCAAACTGAGGCCCTAGCACCTGGCCAGGTTTCAAGTCTCTAGGCCTTACGGTTTGGGCTGCACGATGCGTTTTAGGTTTTTTTTTTTTTCAAATAGCAATTACAATAGGTTTTCAGCACTTCGTGCTTGAACACCTAATAATAGGCGACCTTTTTGACAGTTACAGCGCCACCTATGGTCCGATCTCCATGAAACTCTGCATGCTTCTTCACCATGTCATGACACATGTGCTCATCAATTTTTGTGAAGTTCTGAGTTTTTATTTATGATTTATAGGCTTTTGAGTGTATTTTGACACGCCCCCTTTACTAAATGACCCTGTTACAGTGAACCAAAGGGCAAAGTTCAACTTTTTTTTGATAATTATTGATCTAGAGAGTCCATAGAATTGTCCTAGACCGGTCTGGTTCCGATCAGGCAAAAAAACAGAGACTAGTTCGCAAAAGTAGGTTTTGGACAAAATTGTCCATAACAAAATTTTTTTTGGTCAAATCGAGAATCCGAGATATACATCTTGTCCGTCTTGAGCCAAGGAACACAGTGGTGTACAAATCTTGATTCTAGGTCATACGGTCGATGAGTTATGGGCAATTTAGTACTTTTGGTTGCTGTAGCGCCACCTATGGGCCAATCAGGGTCATACTCTGATAGGTTCTCCCCAAACTGAGGCCCTAGCACCTGGCCAGGTTTCAAGTCTCTAGGCCTTACGGTTTGGGCTGCACGATGCGTTTTAGGTTTTTTTTTTTTTCAAATAGCAATTACAATAGGTTTTCAGCACTTCGTGCTTGAACACCTAATAATAGGCGACCTTTTTGACAGTTACAGCGCCACCTATGGTCCGATCTCCATGAAACTCTGCATGCTTCTTCACCATGTCATGACACATGTGCTCATCAATTTTTGTGAAGTTCTGAGTTTTTATTTATGATTTATAGGCTTTTGAGTGTATTTTGACACGCCCCCTTTACTAAATGACCCTGTTACAGTGAACCAAAGGGCAAAGTTCAACTTTTTTTTGATAATTATTGATCTAGAGAGTCCATAGAATTGTCCTAGACCGGTCTGGTTCCGATCAGGCAAAAAAACAGAGACTAGTTCGCAAAAGTAGGTTTTGGACAAAATTGTCCATAACAAAATTTTTTTTGGTCAAATCGAGAATCCGAGATATACATCTTGTCCGTCTTGAGCCAAGGAACACAGTGGTGTACAAATCTTGATTCTAGGTCATACGGTCGATGAGTTATGGGCAATTTAGTACTTTTGGTTGCTGTAGCGCCACCTATGGGCCAATCAGGGTCATACTCTGATAGGTTCTCCCCAAACTGAGGCCCTAGCACCTGGCCAGGTTTCAAGTCTCTAGGCCTTACGGTTTGGGCTGCACGATGCGTTTTAGGTTTTTTTTTTTTTCAAATAGCAATTACAATAGGTTTTCAGCACTTCGTGCTTGAACACCTAATAATAGGCGACCTTTTTGACAGTTACAGCGCCACCTATGGTCCGATCTCCATGAAACTCTGCATGCTTCTTCACCATGTCATGACACATGTGCTCATCAATTTTTGTGAAGTTCTGAGTTTTTATTTATGATTTATAGGCTTTTGAGTGTATTTTGACACGCCCCCTTTACTAAATGACCCTGTTACAGTGAACCAAAGGGCAAAGTTCAACTTTTTTTTGATAATTATTGATCTAGAGAGTCCATAGAATTGTCCTAGACCGGTCTGGTTCCGATCAGGCAAAAAAACAGAGACTAGTTCGCAAAAGTAGGTTTTGGACAAAATTGTCCATAACAAAATTTTTTTGCTCAAATCGAGAATCCGAGATATACATCTTGTCCGTCTTGAGCCAAGGAACACAGTGGTGTACAAATCTTGATTCTAGGTCATACGGTCGATGAGTTATGGGCAATTTAGTACTTTTGGTTGCTGTAGCGCCACCTATGGGCCAATCAGGGTCATACTCTGATAGGTTCTCCCCAAACTGAGGCCCTAGCACCTGGCCAGGTTTCAAGTCTCTAGGCCTTACGGTTTGGGCTGCACGATGCGTTTTAGGTTTTTTTTTTTTTCAAATAGCAATTACAATAGGTTTTCAGCACTTCGTGCTTGAACACCTAATAAAAATATATGTTTGGAATAATTTGACACAATAATTATCTGAATGTTAACTGATTAAAGAATGGATCAAACAAAGTACAGGACATATAATTACTTCATTTTTTATTTATCTTCTGGTTTTAGTTTCTTTTTTTTCTTTTCTTTTTTTTTTATGTCACAAAATAGCCAAGCTTACTGCCCAACCCACATCTCTTAGTAATCATCTACTTTATTTTTCTGCCCGACTGCTGCAGGCGCTTCATATGTTTCAAAGAAAGATTATGTCATGAAGCTTTTGCCTGAGAGTGGTTTGCTTTCTATTCTTGTTGTAAATCAAGTCATATCCCAGCAGTCTGCATCACAAGGTCTCGTCAGTCTAACACCTAGTACAATCGTCCAATCCATTAGGGAACTTTTTGAAGTTCCTTTTGCTGGCCTTTTTACATCTTACAAAAGTGTTATATTAGTTTTGCTTCGAAGAGGAAAGTGAAGCCATATGCTGATTTCCATTCACCTCATCGCAATGAGTGGCAGACTTCAACACATTAACATTCTCGCATGCAATCTATAAAAATAGCTCATTCTGACAACTGATGCCTACTTTTCCCCTGTGCTTGCCCTAACTTTTCTTCAGCCCCATAAACATCTCAGAGAACATTTAATACATGTGCTTTCAAGTATCACAGAGTTTCCTCTCAGGTGAGCGTCATATAAAATAGTAGTGGATGAAGCTCAGGGGATTTCAGCCCCTCGATCTAATCCCATAAACCAAGTGTATGACCAGAAATGGAGTCAAGTGAAATCTCTTCCTCTACAAAAAAACAATTTACAATGTATGAGTGGATAGAACGCACCAAGAACCATGGAGTTCCAGCAAATCGACTTTGTGAGAGCAGGTCTTTCACCTTACTCAGACGGTCAAGCACGGTCAAGTGCTGTGGTCGTGTATCTAATGAGACTGAAAAGAAGCAGGCTGACTGTGTGTGAGTGACGGGGCCTAAACAAATTAAAGAGCTCTCAATGTAAAGAGAGTGAAGGGAAATAGACTGGCAGAGAAAATAGACTTTCTTTTATGCATTCCAATGATGAAACCTCAGCAGTCAAATTATCAGACTGGATGCAGACTGCTCCACACACACGGCAGGGTTGATGGGTCTGAAGGTGGTCTCCTCTGCTCCCCCTGTGCCTCTCAGATACTGCGTTTGGACTCCGAGCCCTTTCTTCTCACAAAGGAACTGAATCGTAGCTAGCTCCATATGGATCTCCGCTCACTAGAGAAATGATCCATCGCTGTCAGATGCCATCTGATGGAAGGAGCACAGGGGAAATCTTAAAATTACTGTGTTTTCCCCTCTCCTGTCTGATAAATTATATGGGGTTTTTCCATCAGCAATGCAACGGATTGTCTTTCAAATACCCTTATTGAAATGATATCCCTACCCATCTGTCACAACTTTATGCTGAATCCCCCACTGCGGGTATGGTGAAACAGTTTTGACATTGAAGTCTTTGCTGCACAATAAAGCATTTAATATTGTTCATTAATAAGTGAATGGATGAGGATAACTGCCAAACAACATGTTATTGTGGTAGAGCTAAGAGTCCCACGATATTCCCTATGCAAAACTTTCACACATTTGTTTTCTGTTGTTGGACATTTTCAATTACTTGTTTTAATGATATAATTATATATATTTATTTTATCTCCTATCCAGCAGGTTTGGGCATAAATAGATAAGAAAGAAAGAAAGAAAGAAAGAAAGAAAGAAAGAAAGAAAGAAAGAAAGAAAGAAAGAAAGAAAGAAAGAAAGAAAGAAAGAAAGAAAGAAAGAAAGAAAGAAAGAAAGAAAGAAAGAAAAAAAGTGGCTCCCTTTCAATTCATTTGAATTGGCCGCATTCTGAATTAGAATTACATGAATTTAAATATACTGAATTACATTTGAAAGAGAATTCAATGGATAATGACATTCTGGGAAATAACGTGTTATTCAACATTGATCCATAAAGTTAATTTATGGAATATAAGGAAGTACATAAATTAAAAATGTTGTACACAATACGATATTTTGGAAAGCAGTCTCTTCGTACTCTATCAAAAAATATCCGTTGTCTTTTTTAACATATTTTAAAATGTAATTTATTTCAGCCATTTAATCCAGTCTTCAGTGTCACATGATCATTCAGAAATAATTTGCATAAACTGTAATATGAATGCTGATATGAATTTTGATTAAAAACAGTTGTGCTGCTTCATATATTTGTGGAAAATATATATTTTTTCTTTTCTAGATTCTTTGATGAATAGAAAGTTCAAAAGAACAGCATTAATTTAAAATATACAAATCATTTGTAACATAGATGTTCTTACTGTCACGTTTGGTTCATTTAATCTGCCCTTGCTAAATAAAAGTAATAAAATATTAATGGGACCAAACTTTTAAAGAGTAGTGTGGAAGTAAATTCTTTTGGAGGAGGCGTGGCTTTGAAGGGAGGGTGGGATATTACGCTTTCAAAGCTAGCTTGCTTTAGGTAGCCTATCTGAAATTGCCTACACTGCCTTTAAATGACTTGTCATTTTTAAAGAAACAAACAAAAACAAAACAAAAACTTTATCTAATTTATTTTTAGAAATGTGGATGTCTCCAAATGGAGAGTTTCTCAGATTTAGCTCACCCTACCCGTAAACACAACCCTCACATTTTCTCCCACAACATAGGCTTTACAATGTTACAGTTTATTTTGTTTTAAACTTTTTAAAAAAGCACAATATTGTTTTCAAAATACTTATATACTTTCCCATTTCACTGCAAATGTGATGTTTGGAGCAAGAATGCTGATTTTTGTTTGTATTATGTAATGCATTCTTCACATGTGGTCCTACTTCCTCTGAATGTGGTTTTAGTGATCAGATCATACAACATTTTGGACCTCCTTTACTAACCCTCGCTGCTTTACTCGCTGTGATCGGATTCACTGGATGCTAATACCAGGTGTAAGCAGGGAATAGTTAACATCTGTCTCTTTCAGTACACTGTGTGTGAGAAGTTTAGTGATCACAGACCGTATCCAGTAGAAGCTTGTCTCACACCTGGAGGCCTGAATGATCTCAACGCCTTGATGGTTTGGCGTCTACTGAAAATTGCAGAACTTTAGAGATTTTCTACCCCCACACTTGGACCCTCCTCACTCAAAAAAGAGTCTCTCTGTTATAGCCCACCATGTGTTGTGAGGATTATCTCTTAGTCTAACTCCGGATGGAAGCTTGCCATGCCATCTGCTCCGAGGATGATCAGACTCAGGGATTCACGCCAATGCCTGACCAGCAGTAAATTAAGGTAAAGTGTTTGTGATGAGAAAACCCAGAAACACAAATAACAACACTCTGTATTGCTCAGTGCGTTTCAGGCACACCATTAACATGCTCAATGGCTTTGCATCATAAAGTCATAAAGACTTTTAAAAGTCTTTTAAATGGGGTCAATCCACATCCAGGGATTCACACATACGTTATTAACACAGAGTGAAATAAGCCAAACAGGAAAATTTAATTAGCGAGATTTCGAGAATAGGCTATAGGCTACCAACGTTCAACGTTCATGAGCAAGGTGAAAACAAGTCAATGTAACAAAAATCCGCCGGCTCGCTTACTGAAAAGCTCTATATCCCTTGAGGGTAACACAGCAAAGCTGACCACGCCGACTATCTTTAGCACTAGTGGGACCCGCATTAATCTGGCATTTTAAAGGGGGAGGAGATCCAATCTCTGGGAGGGAAGTAACGCCGGACGAGCAGCCTCTGACACCCACAGGATCCCTGTACCGAGAGCATCAGTCCTGAGCGCACATGAGCGTTACAGAAGCCAGCCTCTCTCTCTCTCTCTCTCTCTCTCTCTCTCTCTCTCTCTCTCTCTCTCTCTCTCTCTCTCTCTCTCTCTCTCTCTCTCTCTCTCTCTCGCTTCTCTGTCCCCTTGACACTGCAGGGGTGAATACTGAATTCAGCAAGCGCTTTGCTCTCCCCCTCATTCTGTTTTCACAGAGCTCTGCACAATGCTCAGATGAGAGAGGGAGAGACAGTGTGTAAGAGAAAGAGAGGGCAAGTTAAAGAGAGCCAAAGAGAGAGCGAGAGGGTGAGCGCATTACAGAGAGTGATTGAGGAGAAGACCAGAATAAGAGCGTGTGTGCAAGACCGAAGAGTTTATTGCAATAGCGACTGGAGGTCTGGATTGTGCCGCTTTAATCCACGGGAGACTTTGTGGGACGTTTGGAAGGTACGTGCAAATGTTTGTATTTAAACAGCCTGTTTAAAGGTGACCACAAAGACAATTTCTTTCAGATTAAATGTGAAGTGAAAGCAAACTATAGAAATTCCAAAAATTGAATAGCCAATGGGGAGCTCCTGCAGTTGTTGTGCAATCATCATTCAGAGGTTGTTACTTAAACGAGTACTGAAATGTGAGTCTACCACTTTTTAGTATCACTCTGGAATGAGACATCCTGTAAAAGACAAGTGCTCATGTAGATATGCGTAATGTGTGAGTGTTATTGAGATCTAATTGAAGCATGTGATGGGCAGCTTGCAGCCATTAAGCAGATGCTAGGGGTCAGCTCTTGGTGATGCACTGGTGATAGATAAAATATTTATCCTAAGTGAGTGCTGTTATGAATAAGAAATGATTTGCGATGAATTTATTCCCATATTTAAGAATAAACTACTTTATATATGTCGTGGGATAGTTAACCCAAAAATGAAAATTCTGTCATC
The DNA here is from genome assembly GCF_029890125.1 of Rhinichthys klamathensis goyatoka. NCBI lineage: Eukaryota > Metazoa > Chordata > Actinopteri > Cypriniformes > Leuciscidae > Rhinichthys > Rhinichthys klamathensis. The sequence goes on from NW_026607369.1 coordinate 88,181, forward strand.
ATTTACTCATGTTGTTCTAAATCTGTATGATTTTCTCTCTGTTCTGCGGAACTAAAAACATGATACTTTGAACAAAATATTTGTGTTTCACAGAAGAAAAGAAGTCATACAGGTTTGGAATGATATGAGTGTGAGTTAATGACTTTTCATTTTAGCGTGAACTGTTTCTTTAAGATTTTGCACAGAAAGATTGCGTATGGTTCAAATATGTTCTTCATGAATTTTAACATCAGGCATTTTATCTTCAGAGTGACGGGGATGGAAAGCAAATTCGGAATAAAAATGGCTGACAATGAGCATTGTGCTGTCATACTGTCAGTGCAGAACCTTGTTTCAGGTATCAAACAGAGAAGTTTACTAAACAAATAATGACACTGCACATGCCGGAGGTGAAAAAAGACTGTGCAGACAGATCTCATAAACTAAGTCAACCTGAAATCTTCAGTCATTTCCTGTAAACTACAATTAGAATCACAATGTTCTGCCCAAGCATAAGTATATCTGAGTTGCCTCATGCCACATAGAACAATGATGGATGATTCTATGTTTGAAATGGTCCCTAAGATGGACTGTTATTGTGTTTGAATGTTTTGTATTCCTGTGTGTTTGCATAATTACCCCATTGTTTCCATATTAAAAACAGTGGAATGTACATATCTGCATTTGACAAGGAATCCATTCAACATTGATTCGCCGCTAAATTAACACACAATAACATTTGTTCTCCATTTCCCAATGGCACAGCTTTCAACATCTAACCTCAGCTGATAATAGTCCATGGAAAGCCATTGTTCATGGTCTTAACGTCAGCTATGTGTGTTCAGACCTTCAAACGGCAGTATATCAGTGTCTAGGTTGCTCTCTTGGGCTTCATCTGGAAGGGCCAATAACTCTGTGAATATGAGATTAGATACAGTGTTTCATTGGATCTCAGACTCAGAGGACAACAGCACAATTACACACATCTCTTTATTTACCACAGCCTGCATTAATGTGGTGGCTAAATACAGAATGAGAAACACACAATGAGAAAGAAGTGGAGAAAAGAGATATTAAAAATATGCTTACTGTATGTTTTACATTTATTTAATTATTTCATTTTATAACATCTTATAATTTACAATAGTTATATATATATATATATATATATATATATATATATATATTTACACAGAAGAAAGAAATTCACAGGTTTGGAATGACATGATAGCGAGTAAATGATGACAGAATGTTTACTTTTTTGGGGTGAACTGCTCCTTTAAATACCAGTTAAAGGGTTAGTTCACCGAAACATTCTGTCAGTTATTACGTCAGAACGTAGGCTCACTATTGGCCAGCATCACACTCATGACCAGCGTCGGCCAATAGTGAGCCTACGTTCTGATGTAGCGCTGCGCTGTTACACTACGTGAACTCACTCAGAGGCCCACATAGAACAAAACGAATAGTTGAATAAAGTTGTTATTTTTGTTTGTTTTTTGCGCACAAAAAGTATTCCCGTCACTTGATAAACTTATGGTTGAGCCACTGTAGTTACTTGGACTATTTTAACGATGTTTTTATTTACTTTCTGGGCCAGCAGGTTTCAATTACAATAGAAGCCTAGGAGGAGTGAGACAGCTCTCAGATTTCATCAAAAATATCTTAAATTGTGTTCCGAAGATGAACAAGTCTTACGGGGTTGGAACAACATGAGGGTGAGTAATTACTGACAGAATTTTCATTTTTGGGTGAACTAACCCTTTAAGTACCAACTAGGTCTTAATACCACTCAGTATTTTACTGGATGTTGGTCGAAATTCGATATCGGCCATGAAATTCAAGGTATGATAAATCACTCTACTGTTCCAAACACAACAGAATAAGAAATCATCATGACACTGTGCAGGGTGTATATGGAACAAATAGCTTTCAAGGGGCTATGAATGTCTGCTCTTCCAAAACCATGAGGGAATTCATGCTCAAATCAACCTAAATCATAACCAGGTTATCAGAACAAACACTTTATTAGAAAATACACCCATACTGTCCTGTACGTGCCAGAAATGTAATCTGGTGAAATAACCAAAAAAAGCTATTTTTACAAAATATATTGTACCTTTAATAGCAATTTATATAACTACACAAGTACATTGTAGTTTATTTTTGTGTTCCCAGATGTGGTTGCCACCGTGTCTGACCACAATAAAATAAAATAAAAATCTGGGATTCAAAATTGAATTTAAACAGAAAAATGATAAGGGTATGCTGTAAAAAGAACAATAAATGTGTCAATTCACTAATCTAATAATCAAATTTGTTGATCTTGTGACCTTGTATAGACAGTCAGAAGTTGAAGCTCCTTGATACTTCTTGATGCTCCTTGGATCATCTTAAATCATGCTGGAGAACATCAGGTTTGACACAAACTTATGGAGTTTATGGAGCTCAAATGCTGTCATTGAAGCAAAAGAGGGAAAAAAACACTTACACTCATGTTAATCTTTAAAATCATTAAAAAAAATGCAGCTATATAAAAGCCACATTATGTGCAAATAACTTTGAAGTCATTCACTTCATGTAAATTCACTTTCAAGATTAAGATTCATGTGAATAAATGCAGACAACATATAGGCCTACACATCTTTGTGTACAGTGACACAGAGAAAAAAAAAACACTTTCATCTACTTCAAAAACAAAAGAACAAAAACCCATATTTCATATCATAGAAATAAGAGGATTCAAACATTGCAGCAGCTAGAAGCTCAGTTAAATAAAAAATATTTGCAAGTGTGGGTGCTGAAAATCATTCAGCCTTGGGGTGGAACTACCACACTGTTCTGGCCAGCACATGATATCAGAGAGAAAAAATAAGTAGCAGCGAGAAGCATTTTTATGGACCATAAGATTTCTCCAATGCATAATTTTTTCTTAAAGTGCCCCTATATGCTTTTTTAAAGGTATCTAATTTTGTTTTGGATGTCTACAACAGGTTAACATACATTAGAGATCAAAAAACAATTTAGTTTTCTCATAATATATGTTGCATTGCAGAATCACCTCTTTTCTCAAAGTATGAAACAGTTCGATAAAGGATTTGCTCTCTCTAAACGCCTCCTTTCCAAAAGCCCACCTTGCTCTGATTTGTTAGATGGCCTAGTAGTATTGGTCTACCACTGGCAGCACGTGTCAGAAATGAAACATCCATAACCATATCTGAATTTCAGCTCCAGGACGCTTCCTTAGAACTATACACAGTGATACGCAGCATCGGTTTTACCATATCAAGTCCAGCGTGAGTCCTCATCCTTTCGAAGTGCATGCAAAGTTGATTTGCTTTTGCAGCATAGAAAATGTCTCAGGTTACTACTGTAACCATAGTTCCCTGAGAAAGGGAACGAGACGATGCGTCATCGACGCTTTGGGAACGCCCCCAGCGTGAATGCGTCTGAGCATCAATGTCAACTAGTCCAATGGAAAGAATGAGCGTCACGGGCGGGTGACGTCATGACCAGGAAGGCATAAGAGCACATCCGGTGAAACGCGGCATTAGCTTCAAAAAGTCGAAGCAAGCCGATCACAGGGATGCAGGAAGTATGGCAGGGTGATGCATCGTCTCGTTCCCTTTCTCAGGGAACTATGGTTACAGTAGTAACCTGAGACGTTCCCTTTCGAGGAAACTCGCGATGCGTCATCGACGCTTTGGGAACGAGAATACCCAAAACCCCAGAATTCCAAGTACCTGAGTGTCAGTCTGTTGGAACTAAGCACTAAGCACCTGAGAACCTGGGCAGCATCTAGGTCCAAACTGTAAAACCTGACGAATGTGAGCGGTGAGGACCAGCCTGCCGCATCACAAACGTCTTGAAGAGAAACTCCAAATAGTAAGGCTTTAGAGGCCGCCATACCCCTCGTAGAGTGAGCTCTGACTGCCAAAGGACACGGCTGGTCAGAGTACTCGTATGCAAGTGAAATAGCCTCAAATATCCACTTACTAACCGTCTGTTTAAAAGCAGGAAGACCCTTCTTAGGTGATCCAAAGCAAATAAATAACTGGTCGGACTTCCTCATTGAAGATGTCCGATGAACATAAGTATCCAGTGCTCGCACTGGACACAAGAGGTTCAGCCTTTCCTGGTCCGCAGATGTAAAAGGAGGACAGAAACCTGCAGCACAATAGGCCTTGGAATAATGGTAGGCACCTTTGGAACATATCCATGTTTCGGGTAAGATTGCCTTGGCCATCCCCGGTGCACTCAAGGCAGGTGGGGACCGAAAGGGCCTGAAGGTCCGACTCTAATAGGGATGAAATAGCTAGCAGAAAATAGTCTTAAAAGAAAGGAACTTCTCTGAGACCAAATCTAAGGGCTCGAAGGGAGCCCCAGATAGGCCTTCAGAACTATTGCAAGGTCCCAAGCCAGCACCCTAGTGCAAGTTGCAGGCCTCAGCCTCAAAGTGCCACGAAGGAAACGAGTGATCAGGGGGTCTCGACCCAAAAATGTACTACCCACCAGGGCGTGGAAAGCCACAATGGCCGCCACGTATACCTTAAGCGTGGAAGGACATAGACCTGATACAAAGCGTTCTTGCAGAAACTCGAATACTGTGTTTACTGACCAGTTAACCGGATCCCACTGACGCTGGTAACACCAATAAGTGAAAAACTCTCGAAATAGTGAATATAGTTTCCTCGTAGCGGGAGCTCTGGAGATTAGAATGGTCTCAACAACCTCGGTTGAGACACCACTCTCTATGAGTTGGGCCCCCTCAGAGGCCAAACCCACAGTTTCCAAATCCCCTGCCGGGGGTGCAATATTGCATCCCCTGACTGAGATAGAAGGTCTCTCCTGATCGGGACCTCCAAGGGAGGTCCGTCGAGGAGAAAAATTAGTTCCGCAAACCAAATTCAGCTCGGCCAGGGTGGTGCTATTAAATATGCTTATTCCATCCTGGCGGATTCACTCCAGAACTCCTGGGAGCAGAGCAACAGGGGGAAATGCGTACAGACGTTGCCTCAGCCACGTCTGCACCATAGCAACCAGCCCCGAGGGGACTGGTTGAGTGAGGGATAACCAGAGTGGACAGTGCGTCGTATGCTGAGACGAGAACAAATCCACTTCTGCCTGGCCATAAAACTCCCATATTTGCTCCACCGCCTCGGGGTGGAGTCCCCTGGCCTCAGCCCCTGCCTCGACAGGGTGTCTGCTCCAATATTCTGGCCCCCCTGGAATATACACTGCCCTCAGACAGCGTAATTTCCCGAGGGACCAAAATAATAGGCCACCAACGTGTTGTCTGTGGGTCAAGAACCAGAGTTTCCACCATATAACCAAGGCGCGGGGATACTGCCGCGTGATCTTGATCGTACGGAGTGGGTTTCCCCTCAGGGAGAACCCTCTGGTCCTGAGCCACCACTGTAAAGGTCTAACGTACAGCAGGTCAAAGGGTATCACATTGAACGCTGCTGCCCTGAGGCCTAACAGTCACTGTTTCAGAACAACACATGATGGCCCCTCAGGTCTGGGAGGAGATGTCTCAACGCATTGAAGACGACCATCATCTCTAGGCAATTCATGTGCCAAGCGAGATGATGACTCCTCCCAAGCCCTGAGCTGAGCGGCCTTCCAATACCGCTCCCCAGCCGGTGAGGGAAGCATCTGTCGAGATAGCAACTCAATGGCAAAGAGCTCCCAACACCGGACCCTGGGTTAAGAACCAGTGTTTCCTCCATATAACCAAGGCACGAAGGCACCGCCGCGTGATCTTGATCATACGAAGTGGGTTTCCCCTCAGGGAGAACCCTCTGGTCCTGAGCCACCACTGCAAAGGTCTCATGTACAGCAGGCCAAAAGGTATCCCGTTGGACGCTACTGCCACAAGACCCAACAGTCTCTCGAACTGTTTTACAGTGCGTGACTGGCCTAGCCTCAGCTCTTTTGTGGCTGTTAGGATAGCAGCTACACGAACGGGCGACAGAGTGGCCCGCATCGTCACTGAATCCCATACCACACCAAGGAAAGTGGTTCTCTGTACTGGAGAAAGCACACTCTTCTTGGCATTGAGCCTCAACCCCAACATCTGCATATGAGCGAGAACGACACCTCGGTGCCAAACCGCTAACTGTTCTGATTCCGCTAGAATCAGCCAGTCATCTATGCAATTCAGAATGCGTATACACTGCAGCCTGGCAGGGCCAGAGCTGCGTCTACACACTTCGTGAATGTGCGGGGTGATAGAGCTAGACCGAAAGGAAGTGCCTGATACTGGTGTTCTTTGCCCCAAAGAAAACCTCAGGAACCTCCTGTGCTGAGGGAGGATGGAGATATGGAAGTATACGTCTTTTAGATCTATCGTGACAAACCAGTCCTCGGATCTGATTTGAGTCACGATCTGTTTGAGTGTCAGCATCTTGGACTTGAGTTCCAGCACCAAACACTCCAACAGACGAAGATCTAGTAAGTGACGCAGCTCTCCATCCTTTTTTGGAGAAATGAGATAACGACTGTAAAGACCCGACGCAATGTCGGGTGAGTACACCTGCTCTATAGCTTTTTTTGCTAACAGAGCCTTTACCTCTTGCTCTTTTACCAGAGCCTGCTCGGAATGCACTAACGTGAGCAACACCCCGTTGTAGCCTGGAGGACGAGAACCAAATCTGCCTCTTACTACTAACTGCAGGACCCATAGAGATATATTTGGCAGTAGCTAATGCGCTGCCAGAAAATCTACCAAGGGAACCAGCCCCTCGAGGCTGGCCTCTGATGTAATAAAGACAGCCAGCTCGGGGACCTGAAGCATACTGGCAGGAACCACCCGAACTGACTGTTTTCGAACCCCCCTCAGAGGGCGCGAGTCCGACGCAACGTCGAGTTGACGCTGCGCCAGAAGCTCGCTTGGAGACCGCTGCGCCCCGAGCACCAAGGGTGGCGGGTTGGCAGAACGATCCCCTGAGGGCACCGAGATGGAAAGGGCACCGTATAATGAGGTGTACACCAATCCACCCCGATTGGGGCTGCCCTCACCGGTCTGACGCCGGTGGCGCCAGACCTTTTCCTTCGAGCCGAAGCTTTCTCAGCATGAAGAACGGTCCTCGGATCCGGCTTCTGCTTTGAAGGCTTTGGCTGCTGTGTTGTGCATGAGAAACTAGACGGCTGGAGCTGCTCACGCCCAGCAGCCCCAGGGGATTGGACATAGCGAGGGAGAGATTATATTGTATCTTTCTCCTTGATTCCCATCAAATTGAGCCAGAGGTGTCTCTCAGTGACCACAAGGGCTGCCATCCCTGAGAGATAAATCTGTGGCCCGACGAAGTTCTCAAACCCCATCGGGCCAAACTCCCTCACTTCTGTCCAAATACCACAGCAGGTCAGCCTGATATGCTTGTAGCACTGCTATAGTGTGCAAGCAGGCTCCTGCTAGACCCACTGCCGTAAATGCTTTTCCCACTAGATTAAAAATAGTTTTCTTTAATGGTTTAGTGAGAGAAGCCGACGCCTTCAGGGTCGATACTGAACCGGGAGACAGATAGCTCGCAAGCGTCTGTTCTAACCGGGGTATTGCCCCATAGCCACACTCTCTTAACCCCCTAATATCTGAATATACATGAATGTGGGGGCTAAAAAACAAGAAGAGTAAGGCTTTTTCCATGATCTAGACAGCTCGCTGTGCAGATCGGGAAAAATGGAAGGCCCCGTGATGGAGGTGAACAAATAGAGGGAAGGAAACTCATATTATTTTTTAGAACGAGTGCCCCCTTATTTCTGCTGGCCATTAAATATTTAATTTATCTACAGCCTTACTAAACACCTCCACCAGCTTATTTATATATATATATTTTTTATATATAATATATAAACTATCATATATATATATATATATATATATATATAAGGCTTATATATTTCTCATACGCTGGGGAAAGAGATGGCAAATCCACTTCCCCCATGATTGTGTACACTTTCAATGCCCAGCACATCTACCTCCTCGGAGGTAGAGCACTGAAGCATTGATTTCTCTCCCCGGGCGGAAGAGACCGCAGTGCGAGAGCACTGGATCCCTCGTGGAAAGGGAGGAGATAAGATCCGCGGACCCGTCTCCAACCCCGTAAAGAGATCCTATTCGCGATCCACAGAAATGCATTCTCCGCGCTGCCTCGGCAGACGCGGGTCCTGCACCCTGAGGATCGCGAGCCTGGCCACTTTCCTCGAAAAGTGACAGGCGGGAGTGGAGCATGCGAAGCGAAAGCTTCTCACAATGTTGCAATCAGCCCCCTCGGAGGCTGATACCGCATGCTCCACTCCCAAACAAACTACACAAAGCTCGTGTGTGTCCCCACCCGTTAAATAACGCGGGCAGGGAGAAGCACAGAGTTTGTAAAGTTGTTTCGCCATAACTCTTCCCAATAATATCGAACAGACAACAATAAATAGACAGAGACAGAGTAACACAGATCGCTTGCTGAGACACAGAAGCTAATGCCGCGTTTCACCGGATGTGCTCTTATGCCTTCCTGGTCATGACGTCACCCGCCCGTGACGCTCATTCTTTCCATTGGACTAGTTGACATTGATGCTCAGACGCATTCACGCAGGGGGCGTTCCCAAAGCGTCGATGACGCATCGCGAGTTCCCTCGAAAGGGAACAGTGTCTTCTCGACATGTCGACAACACAAACCATACTCTCACAGGCCTCCGATTCAACTAAAATGTTTGAGGGCGGGTCAAAGTAGACATTGTTTGCGGGCAGCCAATGAAGATCATAGGTGGGCATTATGTTACAAACCACAGGTTCATGCAGGAAGTAAGGCTAGAATTACTGATGACTCGTTTCAGGCAGAATCTGGTTCTTTCTTTTGGGAGACAACTCCATTTATTGTGCACCTTGATCTTAGAAACCTTGCAGACCTTTTACATTCACAAACAGTTTAATTACAAACTACATGAAAGATACAGTAATATCAGAAAAGTATATTTGGGGCACTTTTATTTATAACATATCCTGATATTCACCAAAGTCTCATTGTGAAAATGGATGGTCATTGTGAGTGGATTACAGGCCCAATTAAGCAATTTGTGAGGGTTTTAATATCAGTGAAGACTCACACCGAAGTGAGATGAACATAAGTTTGGCCACGGTCGAATAATATTGCACTATTCCTGTGTTATCTGGGGGATTAGTAGTTAGTAATTCACCCTATTTAATAAAAAATAAAAATAAAATGTCCAAATAACCTTATTGCCTAATCTCATTTTTCTCATCCCTATGGGTAAATGTTAATGCAACCTGTTAATATGAAAATCACTCATGCAAAAAAGAGAGCAGTAAAGCATGAGAGGGCAGACATACAGTAATACTAGCAAAAGAACACCGAGTTCAGAAACCCATGTGCTCTAAAGTCATGAAATGCACAACTTGCATGCACACCCACGCATCTATTTTCAAAATGCCCTGAGAATCAAAAGACTTGGCCCTGTGAAGTGCACTTCTAAGTTCTGCTGGGTTAGCCATGTTGTGTCTGCCATGCCCTCTTGTTGAGCACAAATGAAAAAGGGATTTGAATGTTTTCTCTGAGGGGCTACAGTCGGCCAAGGGCAGTTAATACATGAGGCAACTTATCCAATTTCAGAGAAGGTGTCAGGGCAGAAGGAATGAATAAATCCACAATATGATAAAAAAAAGAGAAAGAAATAGCCTAGCCATCCATTTCAATCTTGAAACTGAAGCAAAATCAACAACGCCAGATCTTTAAATGTAATTTGACATGTTACACTGATGCCTTTCCCCACTACACAAATGTGAAGCACCAACAGACCTTATTCAGGGTAGATGGCATTTTTTATTTGATGGATTCAATATATTGTTTTGTCTCTAGGTTCTAGCTCTTATCTAATATTTACAACTCATGTTTTCATTTTCTTTTCCACTGGAAATTTGCAGAAATACACATTTGACATTTCTCTGGCTGAATGGTTGATACATAACAGTAAAATATACTGACTCTTATCTATCCCTCAAAACCTTATTTCCGCTTGTGTCGTGAAATATGCTGTTTACCCTGACTAATGTCTATTACTCTTGAGTATCATAGTGCTTTGGAGGAAAAATTGCCACTATTCTCAGACTCACACACTTTGCAGGTTAGTTTACCGAGAAAGTATCCTCTGAATGACTTGCAAATAAGAAATACTGTATTGCAACATGAGGCTGTGATATTCTAACCAACAAGATTTATGATTACTTTTTGTAACAGTTCAATAAACAATAAATTATGTACATTAACCTACAGTAAATTTTAGAGCTTCCTTTGTCTATTTTTGTTTTGTTAATTAAAATAGTTCCAAATGATGTCAAATCACCATACCCAAGCAACACGCCATAGTGATAGCTGTGCCACAATTCACAAATCTATGCACTAAATATCTTTGCACGTCCTTAGTTTTTAAATTCATATGCAACGACATCCACGGCGATCCAATCAATTCCCGATGGACAAAATCAAGTCCCGTCCTACATTTTTTCTTGTTCAAGAAGTCGTCTCACTCAGACAATACTTTACAAAAGGGAAGAAAAAACTGTCGTAACTTCCGTTTCATGCCGACTTTAAGCCCAAATGCTAATACAGACTCCTCTCTCTACTGTAGCCTAATCCATGTGTCTAAACTTGTAGGCTTTCAATTGGATGAGCTTTACGGAGCTAACATGATTGGTAATTGGAATCCCCTTTAATCACAGGGGAATTCTCAACTTTTTACATTGTTGAATAAAGTTTTAAGATTGAATTATATGATTTCCCCTCATTTGCATATCTTTCTCTGCTCCAAAGAACCGAGGCACAGTGCTTTTAGGCTTTTAAAGCAGTACCGAGAAACATATTTAAGAGTATCATTTCATATATTTGCCACTTCAGTGGAGATATGCCAGTATGTGCCTCCCTGTCCTTTCTCTGAGACATCAGTTGGTTGTGTGTCTCTAGTTTCTGTGTCCTCAGCCTCTGCTAACAGCCCTCCGTTTCTAACGTGAAATGACAGCGCAATTTCAGTGAATCTGCTGGGTGATGCATGCTAGAATGTCGCATGTTTATTCAGCCACAGACCCAGAGAGTAAAGTTCACTCACATCACGATCACGTTACATCACGTCAGCCAGAATACACCAGTTCATTCATTTGCCACGGACTGGCAATAAACTTTCATAGTAAAAAAAAACGAAAGAAATAAAAAGTAAAGTTTAAAATAATGAGGGCATAGTTTTTATTGTGTGAAGACCTTTGGACAGACACTGAAAATGCTCTTTCTGGGTACACTGCACTTGAGGTCTTTGAGCTTGTTAAGTGTTGAGACAATTGCTGAGGTTTCTCCGTGGGGAATAATAATATTGCTGCAGAGACACAATGTCCTGCCAACCATAAGACATCTCACTACCACGGCACACAAGAGGTCTCCAGGGATTCGTATTTGCAATCATTCGCTCTGCTTGGTGGTCTGTCTGGCAATTGATGTTGCACTAGCTTATACTATTTGTTCTCCTGCCCTCTTTGTCTACATAGATGTTTTGCAGTTTGCAGCATAAAATCACATGTAAATAAAATATATTTCATCTCCCACACTGTCAGGCTTGTGCATGTTGTAGAAATAGTAAACCAATATATTCCGTTGGGGCACAGTATTTACTGTAACAGGTATAACATAAGTGCAGGAGAAAATAAGTCCTTAGAGTATGGGAAAATAGTGCTCTGAAATCACTGCAGTGTGCTTCTCATGTCTTTTTGTTTTGGTTGTTTTTTTTGTTTTTTTATTGCATCCTACTGATCTGAATTTGGCTGATGATGTATTACCCTTACAGTTTAAGGCTAGCGACTAGCTGATATAAATAAAAAAATAATTAATTTAATTTATTTAATGTACATATTGTATTACTCATTCAATTTACTGTTGGTATATACACTAGTGGCAGATTCCCCATCTGAGTCTGTTTTTTTTTTCAACATTTGTAACTATAACTGTGTGATGTTGCTTAAACAATAAGTTAAAAGAGAATAAGTCACATTTTAGACACAATATTGCCAGTTTCTTTGTCTATTGTCCATAGCAGAACTAACTGTTTCTCCGAGCAATACACAGCAGTGGCATTCTGAAGGAATCAGTGTTTTGAACAAATCAGATGTGCAAATGACTCACTCAGAAAAACATTAATTTCTTTTTTATGAATCTGTGTTTTTAAAAGAAGTGTTTGAGTGAATGATTAATGTGTTCGAAATAGTTCATCACTGTAGCATAGGTCTACTATTCCTATTGTATCTAAATACAATATAGCAAGAGTAGTATTATGGTATTCCATGCATAGTCCCTTGTTTCGTTTCTGAACGATTCTGTGTTTTAGAGCAAATCGCTAGAGCAATTGATTCCCTGGCCTACCAATTTAACCTGCAGAAAGAGTCAGTGAGGATCAGCATTTAACTGTGGCTTTATTTTAAAGTGTGTGGTGGTGGAAGTATAATTTACCATAGCCATTATAGTGGATGTACTGTATATTGTATACTTGATGAATGTGTAATTTTCTTTATTCTATCTCACATCTCTCCTGCAGCTTATTTATTTAATAATATTACAATTTGATATTTGAGAATAAGCTCTGTTATTTGTTCTGCAGACTTTTATTGATACACTGATTTGAACAGCTTCACTTGATAACTTTATAGCCAGCGTAAGATTTCCTTTGTTTAAAAAGGAGTGGCAAGGTCTTAAATTGGCCTCATTTTATATCTTTCCTCCAGACACAGTATTAAATTAATTAGCATAAAATATTTCCATCTACCTAATCAAAATTGTAAAGATATTGGTTGCATTTTCTACAGTGGCCAACTAATATACTGCCTTAATTCTCATAACAATTGGTACAACAGTGATGGATAGTCCTCTTGTACATAATTATTCAAGATCTTTCCATTTAGGAATTGATTTGGTGATTAAGAGAAAAGTTGTCTGATTTATGACCCTAAGCATCTGGACTGGCTTGTGCTTCCTGTGACTTAACATCTGTGTTGCCAGGTCAAAAACAACCCTACTATTCAAGTGGGACCACCTCATTTTCAAGACTAATGCACTGAAAATGAGCACAGAATTGCACATCCAGGATAGTCCTGGAGGTCTGCCAACAGTTGTTCAACTCTTGCCAAACTCCCTCATTCTTGCAGTCTCTTTTACACGCTTGTTTCTCAAACCTCCCAGTGCTAAATGTGCTAAACAAACTCGAGTGAGCCAAATTACTCAGATTTCCTGTATTTGTAAAGCCCTTCAAGTGAGATTACATTGTAGCTGAACAGACAAAGATTTACACTGCAAAGATAAACATAAGAGACAGTGTGACCTTCTTCTGGTTTCATTGCATGCCAACATGATACCCAGACACTTCTACAAATCCTCATAATCTCATTGATTTAAAGTTTAGTTGCTTCTTTTCTCTTGCAGGTGGTTAACTAAAATTTCAAGCACCCCAGGAATTCCATGGATGTTAGTTGATCTGTGCCACCAAGGCTTTGGATTCATCGCTTCTTTGCCTCCACCAAAAGTGTCCATCTTTGCATCTAAAGGTTGTTCCAATGCTCATGGGGAATTGCCTGCTGCTGTTCCTCTGGTGCCTCTTAGACAAAAGCTTTGTTTCTCCCCTCCACTCTTCATCCCAGAGCAGGATGGGGAAGGAGCAGCACAGGAACATGATGGCACATAGGAAACATGGAATGATGGGAGTTCACAGAGTCAAGAGAGGATGGGTGTGGAACCAGTTCTTTGTTCTAGAGGAATACATGGGATCTGATCCGCAGTATGTCGGAAAGGTAAGAAGAAAAAATCTTCTCAGAGCCGAGGCTTTGGGCCAAAGGTATTGAGAATAGATTGAGAATAAAACGGTGGGGGAGTTCAAAGGCTTGAACTAGAACTCGCTGCTTCTAGGTATACTTATTCTTCTTTTATCTTCACTTCTATTTTCATAACCAGCTTTTGGTTGCTTGAAAGTAAATATTCTCAACCACATAACATGGTTCATGGTTTGAGCAACCAGATGGTGCAATTGAGATAGATAAAAAAAAAATTATCATAAGATAAAAATAAACATAATTTTGGAGAACTTTTTAGCAATGCATTGAAATTTGCGTATTTGGCCATAAAGTTTACATTAATTTTTACATTCAGATCTATGCTGAAACATACAAAATGGATGAATTGACAGAATCTTAAATGTAAAAATACACATTTTTATTTAATCCTTTATATATATTTATATAACGTCTCGGTTACGTATGGTAACCCTCGTTCCCTGAGTAGGGAACGGAGACGTCCCGTCGGAGGAGTTTCCAACGAATTGGGATCACGCTAGGGAGACCAATTGCCTTCGAGTGAATTAAAACGAGCCAATGAATATTGGCATGCAAGACTTGCATTCCGCGCCCCGCCTGCCAGTGCGGGTATAAAGTGGAAACGACCGCACACACATATGCTTTACGCTGAGGAGCCGGACGGTGTCCAGTCCTCCGCGAAGGTACAGCAAGCATGGCGACGGGACGAGACGTCTCCGTTCCCTACTCAGGGAACGAGGGTTACCATATGTAACCGAGACGTTCCCTTTCGTTAGGGAACTCCTACGTCTCGTCGGAGGAGTTTACAACGAATTGGGATCCCTAATAAAATGCCATGGTGCTGGCCCCTTCCAGCTCCCAGCCTAGCTACCCGCCTAAGCAGTTTCTTAGTTTTCTTTACGGCGGGAGCTAGCTAGGAAGAGTCACACTGCTGTTCCGCAAGACCCGCTCAGTGGATTTTGGATAACACTGGGGAAGCGTGCCCCGTAGGAGGGAACACTGCGGAGCCCCTGCCCGCCCGAAGGGAGGCACTGGAATACACGTACGTACTAACCCGTAGGGTAGTGAAACATACGGCAGTCCCTGAGGTAGTCCCAGCCCGAGGGGTGGGAGCGTACTCAGCAGGGACGATAGAACAGGTCTGTCGAGGGAAAGACACGGCGTTAACCAGGAGGGTAGCTGGAATGTGGAAAAAATGGGTCACCGTAGGGACCACTGTAAGGCCACCCAGTCTAATAACAACTCACACGAGAGGTAGTAGACCGGAGGGGTGATGGAGGAACTCACGAGGTAAAAAAGACGCACTTATCCGGCCCCTGGGGCGGGAATGGCGCAGCAAGCCGACATACCTAATTCCTCGCGCTACTGGCCGTATTGAGTACACGGGAGGAAACAGGTACAACACGGAGGCTATAAAATCTAGCGAACGTGTTAGGTGTCGCCCAGCCCGCAGCTCTACAGATATCTGTCAGCGAGGCGCCTTGAGCCAAAGCCCAGGAAGCGGCAACACCTCTAGTAGAGTAGGGCTGGGCAAAAAAATCGATTTTTCGATTAATCGTTTTTTTAAATGTGGTCCATTCAAAATCGATTCTCAACGGCCACGAATCGATTTTTTCCATATTCAGGGCTCGCGGTGCTGCGTCTTCTCACTCTGCACAAGGCAAGCGTCAAGCGCTGCAGGCGTCGATACACACTCGTGTTTAGGAGTCGGGACATGATTCACTTGAACAATCGGGCCAGCATTGCATCGTAACTAACGTTTATCATTTTCACGTCTTTTTCAAGCAATTTTAAACTATCCTGTGCTCGCGCACTCGTGCATGTTTTTCATTGCGTGCAGCCTAAATCCGCCTCACAACAAACAGCTCGCCAGTAACAAAAGTTCTTTTTCGTGGATTATATTGCTTTAACCCTCTGGGGTCTGAGGTGTTTTCGGGGTCCTTGAGATGTTTTGGCATGCTCTGACATTTGTGCTTTTTTCAGTTGCTTATAAACATATTAATGGCACAGGTGAAATTACACTCTATATAGCACACACAGGACTACCATAATGTGTGAGCAACATGTATGTACATGTTTGTATTTTTGAGAGAATATTGTTTATGCGTGGTTATTGAAAAAATTCAATATTCAATTACATTTCAGTAGCCTAATTTCAGTATTGTGATTATGAATTATTTTAACTACGTTTCACTTGTTGAATACATCTGCTACCAGCTTTCAATCGCTCTGAATCAGGCGCGGTGCGGCCGCAGATTACGCATTAGAGAGAATAAACCGGAATAAACCATAGAATAAACGAACACTTTTCAGAGTCTATGATTGTAGCGCCTCTTAGCGGTAAAAGGCAGCAAATACACCACACATTTTACCGCCGCGGTGGAACGGCTGATGTGGGCATTGTCATGGCTTGCCTCAACAGTTGCGTTTGAATAGCGCGCGTCCTCCGTGGGCGTGTCAGATTAACGCGTAATGAAGTGTAATGAGCTGGGAAAAAAAAATACTGACAGCACTCTCTTTTCATACAGATTGCATAAACTGAGAATATTTGTTTTTTATATAAATTACTTCATTTAAAAGAAGAGAATTCAAGCTTCATAAAGAAAAATCTCTCGTGCCTGTGTGACAAGTAATCGCAGAGTTACAGTTAATCTTAGGACGCGTTTCAGAATGGACTTCACTGACAGAGAGAACGCAGAACTCGCATCATGTTTGTTTTTCTTTATTTGGTGAAAAGCACAACACTTTGTTTTTATTGTGAGTATCCACAAAAAAATAGTCACTTAACAGGATCTAATGATGTATCACACTTTTATGTAAAATCAAAATCAACCGAGTATTTTGAGTCTCTTTTGCACTGATAAGAAAAAAAACAAGACAATCGCGCCGGCGCGATAGCCGACCCCAGGGGGTTAACAGTTAAAAACACGCAAAATGATGTCAAAACTCTGGTCTTGGTGAGTAACCTCGTAAAGACAGTCGGTTATGTCTTAAATAAGCATTAAACGCGTGTGACAGACAGTATAATGAAACAGTAATGGATCCGTGCACTAGTTCTTAAAGTGAACGCAGCCATATGTGTCTGTCATTAATTTTGTTGTCAAAACAACATAATATAGCATTAATTGTAAGGAATCAGAATTAATAGCCTATGTATTTAATTCAGTCAGGACTAAAAGACTATCCAGTGTTATTTTACATTGGATTACTTTATTCAGTTTCTGTAGTATTTCTGACCTACCCAAAAACTTTTCTTTTTATTAGTCTTTTTAGGCCTATTCTATTGTATTTATTTGTGCTACTTTTTTCAATTTAATTCAAAGATTGAAATCAAGCTTCCATGTGTTGCATAAACTCTTAACAAAAAAATTACCCCATTGTAAAAACAAACATTTAGGTGAGATCAATGTAATAAAAAATTGTCTAAAAAATGATAACTGATATTTAGACTGAGATTTGTATTAAATCTATATTCATTATAGTCGAATCGAGAATCGAATCAGGAATCGAAATTCGAATCGAGGAATCGAAATCGAATCGAGAATCGAAATCGAATCGAGCTGTGAGCTTGTGAATCGAAATCGAATCGAATTTGAACATCTGAATCGATACCCAGCCCTATAGTAGAGTGAGCGCGCAACCTGGGAGGACAAGGCTCACCCAGAGACTCATACGCTCTGGTGATAGCATCCACTAGCCAGTGGGCTAACCTCTGCTTGGAGACGGCCTTCCCCTTCTGCTGGCCTCCGTAACAGACAAAGAGCTGATCTGAGGTTCTGAAGCTTTGCGTTCTGTTGATATAAACCCACAGAGCGCGGACGGGACAGAGAAAAGCTAGGGCTGGGTCTGCCTCCTCCAGGGGCATCGCTTGCAGGTTCACTACCTGGTCCGCAAAGGGAGTGGTAGGAACCTTGGGCACATATCCAAGCCGGGGTCTCAACACAACGAGAGAAAGGGCCGGCCCGAACTCCAGGCACGATTCGTCGAACGAAAATGCTTGCAGATCCCCGACCCTCTTGAAAGAACCCAATTCTAACAGGAGCGCTGTCTTAATGGACAGGATATTAAGCTCTACTGTCGACAGAGGCTGAAAAGGAGGACTATGAAGAGCTCTAAGTACCAAAGCTAGGTCCCAAGAGGGAACAGAATGCAAAACACGAGGTGGGTTTAACCTCCTAGCACCCTTAAGGAATCTGATGATCAGGTCGTGCCTTCCCAAAGACTTACCTTCTACTGCATCGTGATGCGTGGCTACTGCGGCGACATACACTTTGAGGGTGGAGGGAGACAGCCTTCGTTCCAACCCATCTTGCAGGAAGGAAAGCACGACTCTGACCGAGCAAGTTCGGGAGTCCTCCTGACGGGAGGAACACCATTCGACAAACAGGTTCCACTTTAGCGCATAGAGGCGCCTCGTAGAGGTAGAGTCTGCCTGTGGTAGACCCCCTAGAACCTCTGCGTCCCGTCCAGGGAACAGACATTGAGTCTCCAGAGGTCTGGACGCAGGTGCCATAGAGTCCCCCGTCTCTGAGAAAGCAGGTCCTTCCTCAGAGGAATGGGCCAAGGAGGTGCTGTTGCGAGGAGCATAAGTTCTGGGAAAGTCCTCCCTGACTTTGCACAGTGTCTGTGCGAGAAGGCTCACTGGGGGAAACGCATATTTGCGAAGGCCCTGGGGCCAGCTGTGCGCCAGTGCATCTGTACCGAGAGACCCTTCGGTCAGAGAATAAAACCACTGGCAATGGGTCGTGTCCGGAGAGGCAAACAGATCTATCTGAGCGGCTCCGAAGAATCCCCAAATCAGCTTTACCGCCTGGGGATGGAGTCGCCATTCTCCCGGAAGAGGCGGCTGCCGTGAGAGCTCGTCGGCTGTACGGTTGAGCACACCCGGGATGTGAATGGCCCGAAGCGACCTCAGATGCTTCTGACTCCAAAGGAGGAGATGGTGGGCGAGTCGCGACATACAATGGGAGCGTAGACCACCTTGATGGTTGATGTACGCCACGGTCACAGTGCTGTCCGTACGGACCAGTACATGCCTGTGCAGAAGCAGCCCCTTGAGGCGGCACAAGGCTAAGCGTACTGCTTGCAACTCTAGGCAATTGATGTGCCAATGCAGCTGAGGCCCCGTCCACAGACCTGAGACTGCATGCCCGTTGTACGTGGCCCCCATCCGTTGGCAGAGGCATCCGTGAAAACCACAGCATGCCTGGACCCTTGAACTAAGGGCACTCCGGCCCGTAGAAAGGCAGGGTCCGATCAAGGACTGAAGGTTTGGCGACAGTGCGGGGTAATGTTGACCCGGAACGTGCCGCTCTGCCACGCCCATCTCGGGACTCGATCATGAAGCCAGCGCTGAAGCGGTCTCATATGCAACAGGCCGAGCGGCGTTACTGCGGCTGCAGCTGCCATATGCCCAGGAGCCTCTGAAATTGCTTCAGTGGGACCGCTGACCTGCCTCAAAAGGACCTGAGGCAGTAGAGCACTGACTGGACGCGCTCCTCTGTGAGGCGTGCAGTCTGACTGACCAAGTCCAGCTCCATACCGAGATAAGAGATCCTCTGCGTGGGGCAGAGTTTGCTCTTGTCCCGGTTGACCTGAAGTCCCAACCGGCTGAGGTGCCGGAGCACCAGGTCCCTGTGATCGCACAACAGATCTCGCGAGTGAGCTATTATCAGCCAGTCGTCGAGATAGTTGAGAATACGAACGCCATGTTCTCTTAAGGGAACAATGGCTGCCTCCACGACTTTCGTGAAGACGCGGGGCGACAGGGCCAAGCCGAAGTGTAGGACCTTGTACTGATATGCCCGACCCTCGAACGCAAACCGAAGAAACGATCTGTGTCGAGGCAGAATCGAGACATGAAAGTACGCGTCCTTCAGGTTGATCGCTGCAAACCAATCCTGGGGACGGATGCACTCGAAGATGCGTTTCTGCGTAAGCATCTTGAACGGGAGCTTGTGAAGGGCCCGATTCAAAAGACGCAGATCCAGGATTGGTCGTAACCCACCGCCTTTCTTGGGTACAATGAAGTAAGGGCTGTAGAACCCAGACCTCATCTCGGCTGGAGGGACCGGATCGATCGCGTCCTTCGCCAGCAGGGCAACGATCTCTTTCCTCAGGACAGGGGCGTTGCCACTCCGCACTTGGTGAAGAGGACACCCCTGTACCTGGGAGGCCAACGGGCAAACTGAATTGCATAGCCGAACCGGATGGTGCGAATGAGCCACCTGGACGGTCTCGGAAGCGCCAGGCTTCGAGAGACTGAACCAACGAGCCCACTCGAACCACCGGCGTACCCGCGGAGGGGCAGCGAGGTGGAAGGCAGGGACCCACCCTCAGAGGCATTGCTGCGGCCGAAGGTGGGGTCTGTGTGTGTGGTACAACACTTACCTGCCTCCACCGGGGGCAAACAGCAGGGAAGGCCCATCTTTCTCTGGGGCGTTCGACTGCTGACTGTCCCGAGGCAGGAGGGGAAACGAGGAGCGAGGCTGGGGGGCGTCGAGTCCTGGCTTACGCGCCTCCTTGCCCGGCGACAGACGAGAGTGACGAGGCTGTAGCGGCGACACTGGCATCTGAGCGCCTTGGCCAGCGACAGACGAGAGCGACGAGGCCGTAGCGGCGTCACTGTCATTCTCACCCTCTAGGAGGGGAAACCAGGAGCGAGGCCCGGGGGCGTCGAGTCCTGTCTTCCGCGCCTCCTTGGCCAGTGACAGACGAGAGTGACGAGGCCGTAGCGGCGTCACTGCCATCTGAGTGCTGGACGAGGGGGGAAGGAGTGGCGAGGCACGGGAGCGTCGCTTCCTGCAGTCCGCACCTCTTGTAACCCAGAGATGGAAGAAATTGCTCTATTGAAAATGAGGGTACCACTGGACTCAGGGAGCCAGCAGCGGAACAGAAACTGAACAAATTCTCCACCCGGCCCTCCTCCGGGGGCGGGAGAGGTGAGGACACCATCTCCCTGAGAGCAACCTCCTCCAACCCTGTGTCACCCATCTCAGGGCTGCTGAGACAGGTGGCGCCATCCTCCTGCGAAAGCTAGACGTCACCATAAAGCTGGCTGACATCTTTTTCACAGGGGGCTGACACCCATGGCGACAAACAGACTGAGGAGAAACCAGGAGTGAGTCGACAGCATATCGGGTCAGCTCCTGGCCTCCTCAACCTGCTTCTGAACTGTGGAGATCCGCTGGGCACAGTCTCCAACAGTGTCGCCGAAAACGGCAAACCCTGCGAGATAGGAGCACCGAGAAAGCGAACTTTGGCGATGTCTCGTACCCCACAAGGTTTAGCCTTGGGATGCTGACCAGCAGTGTGGACATCGTCTGACCGAGGGCCAGTGCTATAACTTGCACAGCTCAACCCCGACTCAGAACTACCCCTGTGTAGTCAAACCACTAAGGGTAGTGAGAGAGGAAAAAACTTTCTGCAGATTTTGGCATGCTTGGCTTTCCACAGCACCAACATGCTTCCATACTGCTAAAAGCTCTTTCACACGCATCCTGGCAGGAACGGGGGCGGGGCAAGGCGATTACGCGTTGCACTGCGCCCCCAGAGTAGCCCGGGAAGTGTGGCTGTCAAGTCTGAATCCGATTCAGCACGAGCACACACACCATTACAGTGGGAACTCAGCGTCATCATTTCCAGAGTGTAACAGCTCTCTCTCCGATGCAGCGATCGACATCTGGTCCTCCCATGGAGCCCTGAATGAAATAGCCGGTCCCTCATGAGAAGGACCAGAGATTCCACCCGAAAGCTGCCAGGCATGCAAAACAATGAACGTGGCCATACTTTGATGGCACACGGCACGCTGAGCGCTCAACCCCCCGTTTTTAGAAAGGCAAGCGAACAACGTGCCGACGTGGTCATGCTCTTGTAAGAGAGCATAAACCACCCACGAACACAGTCTCAGCATGTTTGCGATGCGCTAGAGGAGTGAGGGTTCCGAGGAGATGGTCTCGTCAGAGAACGCTCACTGTAATCCTCTAATCACCAATGCCATTAGGCAAAATAGCCCTCCACCGTTGGCCACCAGAAGAGGAACTAGATCGGGAAACAGTCAAAGGCGCACATCTAGAGCGCTGAATGACGCGCGCTGGGTTGCCGTGACAACCCGCGCTGTCAGCCGGCAGCTCGACGGCACACGGCACGCTGAGCGGCTCAAGCCCTTATGAGAAAGGGGAGACGAACAACGCGCCGACGTGGTCAAGCTCTCATGAGAGAACAAACCACCCACGAACGCAGTCTCATCATGCTTAAGCCCAGGCACGTGAAACAGTGATCGTGGTCGTCAAATGAGGACAGGAAACGACCGCATCCAGAAACACACGGGTGAAACGTCATCCTGAAAAGGACGTGATCTTCACCCGTGTTGCTCTTTTCACAGAAAACGCTCTCTTATTGTGCTGAAGCACACAGGGATATACGCGGCAACACAGCGGGGAAACTGCAAGCCCGCTGTGCGCACTCAACCGAATACCAGCCGTGACAACAGCTCTTTGAAACAACAGCAGATCGCGTGAAGCAGCAGCTGGTCCCCGGGAGATCGCGAAGATCGCTGAAGCGCCGTCACACCAACACAGAGAGGTCTCGGAGAAAACAGCAGACTTGTTGAGCGTGAAGATAAATTATTAATTTTGAAGCTCATCCACTCAGAGGACACCACCGGTCGGCTCCGAAGCTAAAAGCATATGTGTGTGCGCTCGCTTCCGCATACCCGCACTGGCAGGCGGGCGCGGAATGCAAGTCTTGCATGCCAATATTCATTGGCTCGTTTTAATTCACTCGAAGGCAATTGGTCTCCCTAGCGTGATCCCAATTCATTGGAAACTCCTCCGACGAGACGTAGGAGTTCCCTAACGAAAGGGAACCTGTTACATAAATGTTAAAAAAAAATGTATTTAATTTTAATTTTAGCTATAGGCAACAACCATATATGTATGTAGATGCCACATTCGACCGCTTCAGACACATCGGCGCCTCTGCCACTTGGAACAGTCAGCATAGTCACTCACAGTTAGAAATATAGGCAAATGAGGCATCTATGTATATACAGTATATCTATGGGTTCCAACTCTGGAGAAGACAGTCGTTTTAAAGTGTTATTTTAAAATGTGTTCCCTTGGATTTCCCACCAAATAACAGAATGGCAAAGACTTTTGATTGCCGTATGAGAAGCAAAGAATGCTAGCTGCTTTCTGAAGGTAATTTATTCAAAGCTGCGGAGTAATGCATTAAACTATAGTAGGTGTGACTAAAAACATAAATCAATTTCCGTGAGTTAGTATGTATGTTTCATACCAAACTGCAAACTGTGAGTTCACAACACCCTGACCAAAGCAGTTCACTTCAGAAGATCAAGCTCTCAGATTTCATCAAAAAAATATTAATTTGTGTTCCAAAGATGAACGAAAGTCTTATGGGGTTGGAACAACATGAGGGTGAGTAATTACTGACAGAATTTTAATTTTTGGGTGAACTAACCCTTTAAATTTCGGAAAACTGATTTTACACCAACCAAACAAACTGACAATCTTATGTCTGTGGACTTGGGTCCACAACATCATCTTTTCTGTTTATGGGACATCTTCTTATGCACCAAAATTGTTACATTGTCAAACATGTGGACGGTATAATCTGAAACCATTTAATTAGTATTCACAGCAAATGGAGAAGGTTAAAAGGGCTCCATATTGGATCCCAGGATGAAAATTCAATGTCAAGGTCCTCTACAAAAGAGGTTGGAATTGAGCACCTTCAGCTTAAATGAGATCAGAGTTAAATTGAATAGTCTGCAGTCAATGCCATTGCAATCAGTGTGGCCTAACTGAGAGCTGTCTGTGCGGATGCACATCGGGAGACTGGGGATTGTCACAGGCGTGTTCACAACCACACATGCCACCTCTACTTCTGTGGCTGCAACACATTGAAAAACAACTCGCTCTTCTTCACTCAAGATCAGTCAAATGTCATGGAAGAGCCTTTGTAACCTCTGATTTATATAACCTGAGAACAGCTGTAGAAAGAGCTAATAAAGCTTTAATTGCAAACAAACATGATATCCTGTCACTATAAAAAAACTTTGTTGGCTATTACCTCCTTTAACTTGGGTCACTGGAAGAATATGGCTTAGGCTACGTATGCATTGCATGGATGATGCGCATGTTAGCATCAAATGAGCAAGCTGCTATTTAAAGAGAAATTGTTAACAGTTGTTAATATTTTATAATCACTGTTATTTTATAATTTTCAACCATGTGAATAAAATTAATAAGATGAAACTGGCGTTTAAAATGAAACAATGCAAGAGAGCCTGTTTGATTATTGGTTTAAAGCTAATAATAATCGAATAATTGTTGCGAAAATGTAGGTAAATTTGTGCAGTTCATTTAGTAGTGTTAGTTATTCCCCAGCACTGATGTGTGAAGGAAGTTTATATTCACTGCCTGACACACTGCAAACTTCAGATTGTAGGTCCCAGTACATTTTCATTAGATAATAACACTTTAAACTTTGCAATTGTGGCTTCACACCTCCCATAGCTGTAATTATTAGTAGTGGAAGACTGTGATCAGAGCTGGCACCATGGGAAATTATAACACAGTCCATCACATAATGTTTGAGCTGCTGTCACAATTAAAGTGACACCTCACATGAAATGTTACATCAAAGTTACATGACAGGAAAAGTTTACTTAGAGCAAAAAAAAAAAAAAAAAAGGGAATGTGCAAGGGGAAAATTCATTGTGCGCTTTGTGTTAACACTGTGCATTGTGCATTTTAGGCTTCTCTCAATTCAGTTATATCCTGATTAAAAATGAATGGGTCAGTCTGAATAAATGATTGAGAATGTTGAGTGTTCAGTTAAACGATTGCTTCTTTCTCAGTAGGAGCCAATTGTAGAAAAATACTAGATCATATAACTTGGTGTGCTAACTGGTGTAACAGTCCGAATGGCCTATTTGCTGGTTGTGGTCAAATAATGTGGTTCAGAATCCAAGAAAGCCTTTAATTGGAATCTAATTTGAATGTTTTGCAGAGTTACTACAATTATTTTTTGAATAAATTACAGTTATTATTGCAGATACACCAACAATTACACTAAAGTGGATTAAGAATAGCAATCTTTTTAATTCCAGCAATCAGATAATTTCTCAACTCTTGATATTTCTTTAATGCTGAGAAATGTACCAATTTACTATATCAAATGTGTCTGCAAGTTTTCTTTTTGTCTTTATTTTTCCATGTGAAGCAAGGAACACTTCTTGTTTGCCCTTTGCAGTGAGGATATATTACCCCACTGTCACATTTTCTTTCCAAGTATGACCTTTTCAGTCGAAAATAACTCTTCTTGATAGCCTTGCCTTTTTTCTGGGTATTTTACTGTCAACACTCCAAGGATTGTCCTTACCTCTAAACACATTTTGTGAGACCATGTACGGTTATACAGCCATTGGCGGTCACCATTTTAGGATAGTGTATTCTTAATTCATTGGCCTCATTGGCATTCATAAAAGATTAGTGATATTGAACTGTAATGAACTGTAACTTGACACAGATTAGCTCGTTCAATCCTGGGTTGAAGCTCATGGATTATCTACTATCTGCTAATGTGAATCATTTGATGGCCTGTTCCCGATCTAATGTACTTTTATTATTAGCTACCCTGCCATGCAGGAACATGGCAGGATTTAGCAGTACAGTTCTTCTTCCATTTTGATAATTTTGCATCCTTTCACATTATATCAGTGATTTGTTTTTCACTTCAGAGTATTAATTCGATAACTTCAAACTATCCTTCCTTTCCAGTCAGAGGATCAAACTCTGTTTCGCCAGTTGATAAATGTGGTGTTTCCTTACGCTTCCTCTGAGTTGAAAAGATAACGGTTTCCCTCAACACTTTATTATCTTAGGATCCTTATGTTTTGTAATCCTTTATTTAGTAGTTTTTTTTTTATCTTGTCTGAAAAAAGGAGATTCTATAAAACCTCCAGTAAAGCCATCATATTTTCAGCTGAAGAATATCCGTGCTGTTGAGCAACTAACAGAAAATTAATAATGAAGGTTATCCACATCAATCCTCTTTGGACATGCTCAAACTGTATGGGTAATGATATGCCACCCATATGTTAGCCGACATGTAGTCACATGATCAGAGATTGAAATAGGATTGGTTTGGTTAGGCCAAATCTGATTTACTGTAAGTAAATGGATTAAAATACAATTCGCATTGGATATGCTACATTTGTGTTTAAAAATGATTCTTGTAACACAAGTGTCTCCTGCTTTTGTTTGCTGATTTTGTATTTGCATATTTGCATTTGTTTACAGTTAAATTATGGTAATTAGTAATAATTTACTCACCAGCTCCCAGTGAGATATCTCATCGTCTCTTTTCACATTTCAGCTTCACTCTGACCTGGATAAGGGAGATAGTATGGTGAAGTACACTCTCTCAGGTGAAGGAGTTGGCTCTATTTTCACCATCGAGCCGAGCACTGGAGACATCCATGCCTTAAGGAGCCTGGACAGAGAAGAGAAGCCTTATTACACACTGAGAGCGCAGGCTGTGGACGTGTTCACGGGCAGACCCTTAGAGCCAGAGTCAGAGTTTATTATCAAAGTCCAGGACATCAATGACAATGAGCCAAAGTTCCTGGAGGGCCCATACTCAGCCAGCATCCCAGAGATGTCACCCATCGGTGAGTTCACTTCTCATTATGTCCCAGATGGTTGGGTGTTTGATACTGAGGGAAAATCCTGGCCTCAAAGCATGTTGCTTTTAAGTACGTCTTGATGTGATGATCTGAACTCTTCTTCTTTATTGTTCACATACATATTCAAGGTCAGTGAAAGATGTTAGACATTAGTCTGTTGCTGCTAGTAATTAACTGCACTGAATGATTTATCCCTGCTGCAAAAACAGCTTAAACCAGCCTAAGGTGGCTAGTCGGTCTCCCAGCCTGGCCAAGCTGGTTAAGCTGGTCTGTTTTGATTGTTTTAGAAGGCTTTTGGGCACTTTTCAGCTGTCCAGGCTGGGAGACCAGCTGGCCAGACAACTAATCCCAAATGCTGTTGAACACTGCATTTCCCCTAAGCATTCACAATTCTCAATTATTCTGACTATTATATTTCTAAACATCATTTCGAATTGATCACTTTCAAGGCCATTTTTAGATTAGCACCCTAGTGCAATTAGATGAACATCTATGCAGCCTATACTCATATTTTTTTAATAGTGTACATTTGCAAGAATGATATGATTTGGTTAGTTAAAAAAGTATGACAAATAAGCAATGTATATATAGGCTACTGCTTTAATTTGTTATGAAACAGAAGTAGCAACACATCTGTGTTACAAATTATCCAAAAAGAAGAAAAAAAATGGGTGAGGACTTGGTTCTATCAATTAATTGTTGATTGGATTTTATAATGTGGGCACTGCACTGAAAAGAATGCAAACTTGCAGTCGATTGTGAAGGGTTGGGGTTTAAGCGAACTAAATTATTAGAGAAGTCTGGCATACATCACCAGAGAATTGTTTTTTCCTGAAGGTCGAGTTATGACATTTTGCTTAAACATTACGAGGTCACAAAAAGAAGAGAAAAAACATATTCATGATGAATGAACAATATACATGCATTTATAAAATATATTTTGTGATTATTTTTTTTTTCATACCAACTTAATTTCATGAAACATTAAATGCAGCATTTGGACTACAAATGCAAAGAATGAGAGCAAATGCCTTTGTGCTATGTCATTCTTCTGCTCTTCATATATTCATATTTAGATAGTGGAATCTAATGTGAAGTAGAAATGTATATTAAAGATATCATTATTTATCTTTGTATACTGCTTTTAATAAACGTTGTTCTGAAGCAGCTTTACAAAGTATACTGCTTTACAACTTCCAGTGAGCAAGCCATAAGCGACACTGACAAGGAAAAACTCTCTGAGATATTTAAGCTGATGTGGAAGAAACCCTTGGAGGATCCAAGACTCAGCAAGGAGTCATTTCTCCTCTGGCTGACACATGATTAAACAAATTGAGACAAACATAAATCTGTTACACAATGCATGCCTATTACAATTGCAGTATGATCATTTAGCTTTTCTTTTAAGGGAAGTATCATTATTATTATTAATATAGTCTGTATTCATCATTATTTTTTTGCATGTGGAAATTCGTATGGTCTCTTTCATGATCAGGCACATGTGTGACGCAAATAACCGCCACTGACGCTGATGACCCCACTTATGGAAACAGCGCGCGGATTGTGTACAGCATCCTTCATGGGCAGCCCTACTTTTCTGTTGACCCCAAGACAGGTGAGGAATAGTTGATTTTTGGGTGGTTGTTATATTTAACACATGGTCTTTTGCATTCTATTGAGTTGAACTCACCGCTCTGCTCAAAGCCTTTCTATGGCATTGCCTTTGGCATTTTATTCACCTTGTGTCATGCCATCATCTTCTGATCAAAAAGTAGCTCCTTTGAGAGGGGAGCTATTAGGACTGATTAGTCTTTTGAAGGATGTCAGAGAGGTTCGCCTTTTCGTGATACAGCTCACAAAGGCATTGCAGCACAGATTAATGAAGGCCTGTTTAATTCTTCATATCGCTGTAGGTCTTTTACGTCCATCAGAAGAGAATCGTGCTGTTCTTAGAACCGAGGGCAACAGTTTCATTGAGTTCAAGTTAACTTAATTATTTAGTAAATGTCACTTTATTCTGTGTTTCGAAATGTACACCGTCTCAAAACTATTCTTGTTTTAGATTCGATTTCACTTTTGATGTCACTAAGGTCTCTTGGAAGATAAAACCAGCCCTTTTTATGGAGTTATAGTATGCAACATATACGACAACACCTCTGGCCATTTGGTTGGGTCATTGAACCAGTTCCCTTTCGAGGGAACTCGCGATGCGTCACTTGACGCTTTGGGAACGCCCCCAGCGTGAATGCGTCTGAGCATCAATGTCAACTAGTCCAATGGAAAGAATGAGCGTCACGGGCGGGTGACGTCATGACCAGGAAGGCATAAGAGCACATCCGGTGAAACGCGGCATTAGCTTCTGTGTCTCAGCAAGCGATCTGTGTTACTCTGTCTCTGTCTATTTATTGTTGTCTGTTCGATATTATTGGGAAGAGTTATGGCGAAACAACTTTACAAACTCTGTGCTTCTCCCTGCCCGCGTTATTTTACGGGTGGGGACACACACGAGCTTTGTGTAGTTTGTTTGGGAGTGGAGCATGCGGTATCAGCCTCCGAGGGGGCTGATTGCAACATTATGAGAAGCTTTCGCTTCGCATGCTCCACTCCCGCCTGTCACTTTTCGAGGAAAGTGGCCAGGCTCGCGATCCTCGGGGTGCAGGACACGCGTCTGCCGAGGCAGCGCGGAGAATGCATTCCTGTGGATCGCGAATAGGATCTCGTTACGGGGTTGGAGACGGGTCCGCGGATCTTATCTCCTCCCTTTCCACGAGGGTTCCAGTGCTCTCTCTCCGGTCTCGGAAGCCCGCGCTGCGGTCTCTTCCGCCCGGGGAGAGAAATCAATGCTTCAGTGCTCTACCTCCGAGGAGGTAGATGTGCTGGGCATTGAAAGTGTACACAATCATGGGGGAAGTGGATTTGCCATCTCTTCCCCAGCGTATGAGAATTATATATAGCCTATATATATATATATATATATATGATAGTTTATATATTGTATATAAAATAAAGTGTATATATATAAAGAATGTATATAAAAAATATATATATATAATAATAAGCTGGTGGAGGTGTTTACTAAGGCTGTAGATAAATTAAATATTTAATGGCCAGCAGAAATAAGGGGGCACTCGTCCTTAAAATAAATTGAACGAGTTTCCTTCCCTCTATTTTTCCACCTCCATCACGGGGCCTTCCATTTTTCCCGATCTGCACAGCGAGCTGTCTAGATCATGGAAAAAGCCTTACTCATTTTTTAGCCCCACATTCATGTATATTCAGATATTTGGGGGTTAAGAGAGTATGGCTATGGGGCAATACCCCGGGTAGAACAGACACTTGCGAGCTATGTCCCCCGGTTCAGTATCGTCCCTGAAGCCGTCGGCTTCTCTCACTAAACCATTAAAGAAAACTATTTTTTAATCTAGTGGGAAAAGCATATATGGCAGTGGGTCTAGCACAAGCCTGCTTGCACACTATAGCAGTGCTGCAAGCATATCAGGCTGACCTGCTGTGGTATTTGGACAGAAGTGAGGGAGTTTGGCCCGATGGGGTTTGAGAACTCCGTCGGGCCTCAGATTTATCTCTCAGGGATGGCAGCCAAAGAAATGTGGTCACTGAGAGACACCTCTGGCTCAATTTGATGGGAATCATGGAGAAAGATACAAGATAATCTCTCCCTCGCTATGTCCAACCCACTGGGGCTGCTGGGCGTGAGCAGCTCCAGCCGGCTAGTTTCTCATACACAACACAGCAGCCAAAGCCTTCAAAGCAGAAGCCGGATCCGAGGACCGTTCTTCATGCTGAGAAGGCTGCGGCTCAAAAGAAAAGGTCTGGCGCCACGGCGTCAGACCGGTGAGGGCAGCCCCAACCGGGGTGGAATGGTGTACACCTCATTATACGGTGCCCTTTCCATCTCTGTGCCCTCAGGGGACCGTTCTGCCAACCCCGCCACCCTTGGTGCTTCGGGGCGCAGCGTTCTCCAGCGAGCTTCTGGCGCAGCGTCAACTCGACATTGCGTCGGACTCGCGCCCTCTGAGGGGGGTTCGAAAACAGTCAGTTCGGGTGGTTCCTGCCAGTATGTTTCAGGTCCCCGAACTGGCTGTCTTTATTACACCAGAGGCCAGCCTCGAGGGGCTGGTTCCCTTGGTAGATTTTCTGGCAGCGCGGAAGCTACTGCCAAATATATCTCTATGGGTAATGGTAATCTCTCTGGTAATGGAGCAAGGGGTAAAGGCCCTGTTAGCAAAGAAAGCTATAGAGCAGGTGTACTCACCCGACATTGCGTCGGGTCTTTACAGTCGTTATCTCATTGTTCCAAAAAAGGATGGAGAGCAGCGTCACATACTAGATCTTCGTCTGTTGGAGTGTTTGGTGCTGGAACTCAAGTCCAAGATGCTGACACTCAAACAGATCGTGACTCAAATCAGATCCGAGGACTGGTTTGTCACGATAGATCTAAAAGACGTATACTTCCATATCTCCATCCTCCCTCAGCACAGGAGGTTCCTGAGGTTTTCTTTGGGGCAAAGAACACCAGTATCAGGCACTTCCTTTCGGTCTAGCTCTATCACCCCGCACATTCACGAAGTGTATAGACGCAGCTCTGGCCCCGCCAGGCTGCAGTGTATACGCATTCTGAATTGCATAGATGACTGGCTGATTCTAGCGGAATCAGAACAGTTAGCGGTTCGGCACCGAGGTGTCGTTCTCGCTCATATGCAGATGTTGGGGTTGAGGCTCAATGCCAAGAAGAGTGTGCTTTCTCCAGTACAGAGAACCACTTTCCTTGGTGTGGTATGGGATTCAGTGACGATGCGGGCCACTCTGTCGCCCGTTCGTGTAGCTGCTCTCCTAACAGCCACAAAAGAGCTGAGGCTAGGCCAGTCACGCACTGTAAAACAGTTCGAGAGACTGTTGGGTCTTGTGGCAGTAGCGTCCAACGGGATACCTTTTGGCCTGCTGTACATGAGACCTTTGCAGTGGTGGCTCAGGACCAGAGGGTTCTCCCTGAGGGGAAACCCACTTCGTATGATCAAGATCACGCGGCGGTGCCTTCGTGCCTTGGTTATATGGAGGAAACACTGGTTCTTAACCCAGGGTCCGGTGTTGGGAGCTCTTTGCCATCGAGTTGCTATCTCGACAGATGCTTCCCTCACCGGCTGGGGAGCGGTATTGGAAGGCCGCTCAGCTCAGGGCTTGGGAGGAGTCATCATCTCGCTTGGCACATGAATTGCCTAGAGATGATGGTCGTCTTCAATGCGTTGAGACATCTCCTCCCAGACCTGAGGGGCCATCATGTGTTGTTCTGAAACAGTGACTGTTAGGCCTCAGGGCAGCAGCGTTCAATGTGATACCCTTTGACCTGCTGTACGTGAGACCTTTACAGTGGTGGCTCAGGACCAGAGGGTTCTCCCTGAGGGGAAACCCACTCCGTACGATCAAGATCACGCGGCAGTATCCCCGCGCCTTGGTTATATGGAGGAAACTCTGGTTCTTGACCCACAGACAACACGTTGGTGGCCTATTATTTTGGTCCCTCGGGAAATTACGCTGTCTGAGGGCAGTGTATATTCCAGGGGGGCCAGAATATTGGAGCAGACACCCTGTCGAGGCAGGGGCTGAGGCCAGGGGACTCCACCCCGAGGCGGTGGAGCAAATATGGGAGTTTTATGGCCAGGCAGAAGTGGATTTGTTCTCGTCTCAGCATACGACGCACTGTCCACTCTGGTTATCCCTCACTCAACCAGTCCCCTCGGGGCTGGTTGCTATGGTGCAGACGTGGCTGAGGCTACGTCTGTACGCATTTCCCCCTGTTGCTCTGCTCCCAGGAGTTCTGGAGTGATTCCGCCAGGATTGAATAAGCCTATTTAGTAGCACCACCCTGGCCGAGCTGAATTTGGTTTGCGGACCTAATTTTTCTCCTCGACGGACCTCCCTTGGAGGTCCCGATCAGGAGAGACCTTCCGTCTCAGGCAGGGGATGCAATATTGCACCCCCGGCAGGGGATTTGGAAACTGTGGGTTTGGCCTCTGAGGGGGCCCAACACATAGAGAGTGGTCTCTCAACCGAGGTTGTTGAGACCATTCTAAGCTCCAGAGCTCCCGCTACGAGGAAACTATATTCACTATTTCGAGAGTTTTTCACTTCTTGGTGTTACCAGCGTCAGTGGGATCCGGTTAACTGGTCAGTAAACACAGTATTCGAGTTTCTGCAAGAACGCTTTGTATCAGGTCTATGTCCTTCCACGCTTAAGGTATACGTGGCGGCCATTGCGGCTTTCCACGCCCTGGTGGGTAGTACATTTTTGGGTCGAGACCCCCTGATCACTCGTTTCCTTCGTGGCACTTTGAGGCTGAGGCCTGCAACTTGCACTAGGGTGCTGGCTTGGGACCTTGCAATAGTTCTAGAAGGCCTATCTGGGGCTCCCTTCGAGCCCTTAGATTTGGTCTCAGAGAAGTTCCTTTCTTTTAAGACTATTTTCTGCTAGCTATTTCGTCCCTATTAGAGTCAGACCTTCAGGCCCTTTCGGTCCCCACCTGCCTTGAGTGCACCGGGGATGGCCAAGGCATTCTTACCCGAAACATGGATATGTTCCAAAGGTGCCTACCATTATTCCGAGGCCTATTGTGCTGCAGGTTTCTGTCCTCCTTTTACATCTGCGGACCAGGAAAGGCTGAACCTCTTGTGTCCAGTGCGAGCACTGGATACTTATGTTCATCGGACATCTTCAATGAGGAAGTCCGACCAGTTATTTATTTGCTTTGGATCACCTAAGAAGGGTCTTCCTGCTTCTAAACAGACGGTTAGTAAGTGGATAGTCGAGGCTATTTCACTTGCATACGAGTACTCTGACCATCCGTGTCCCTTGGTGGTCAAAGCTCACTCAACGAGGGGTATGGCGGCCTCTAAAGCCTTGTTATTTGGGGTTTCTCTCCAAGACGTTTGTGATGCGGCAGGCTGGTCTTCACCGCTCACATTCGTCAGGTTTTACAGTTTGGACCTGGATGCTGCCCCAGGTTCTCAGGTGCTTAGTGCTTAGTTCCAACAGACTGACACTCAGGTACTTGGAATTCTGGCGTTTTGGGTATTCTCGTTCCCAAAGCGTCAAGTGACGCATCGCGAGTTCCCTCGAAAGGGAACGTCTCAGGTTACTACTGTAACCATAGTTCCCTGAGAAAGGGAACGAGACGATGCGTCACCCTGCCATACTTCCTGCATCCCTGTGATCGGCTTGCTTCGACTTTTTGAAGCTAATGCCGCGTTTCACCGGATGTGCTCTTATGCCTTCCTGGTCATGACGTCACCCGCCCGTGACGCTCATTCTTTCCATTGGACTAGTTGACATTGATGCTCAGACGCATTCACGCTGGGGGCGTTCCCAAAGCGTCAAGTGACGCATCGTCTCGTTCCCTTTCTCAGGGAACTATGGTTACAGTAGTAACCTGAGACGTTTTTAATTAAATAAGGGCAATCATAACCTATTGCAGTTAATTTTGCAATGTACCGTTGCCGGTCGACAGGCGTCAATGACTCGCAATAGACATTTTTGTCATTCAAATACACACGGTGTTCGTGGTGTTTTCCCCGCCCGCCGACTCCACCCTCGCCACGCCAGACCACGCCCCCAACTATGACTATTGCCGACTGTATGTATAATATTTTTTATGTATAACTTTTTAATGGTAGTGTAGAATTATTCAGATGCAAGATAACACTGTGTTTTAGGGGCCATTCATACAGAATGTGTTTTTTCTATTCCACTTCTCTACTTTCCCACTGTTTTTCAAAGTAAACACGCGCTAGATGGGCGTGCAACTGTTGTTCTCGAGTCTACCGTCCTTCGCAGCGTGACAACGTTCTATAAAAAAATTAAATTAAAAAAATTTCATTAAAAAAACTGGTGCTTTTTTCCGTTCCACTGACCTACACCTTGCGTGTTTAACACCAAAACGAATCGGTTACCAAACGTAACCTCGGTTCTCTCTAGATGAGGGAACGAGTATTGCGTAAGCTAGCTTACGCTACGGGAAAGATTCATCTTTTCTGAGAAATTGAAGCCAAAAAATGATCCTATAATTTTGTATCCATTGTCAACGCAGTTCAGCTGCAGCAGACCATGAGCGGGCTAGCTAGCAGCTCATTGGTTCGCTCACAGAGAACTGCTTAAGCCTATGAGGAGACGCGAATGAACTCTCGGCCAATGAGAGTCTGACATGCTCTCATTGCGTCAGAGCCCGCCGAAACGGGCGTGGTCAGAGAGTATAAATTCGCCTCTCAGGCTGTAAACACTGGTTTTCATAGAATGAAGCGAGAACGCTAGTAGCACAAGCACGGCCAGGAACGCAATACTCGTTCCCTCATCTAGAGAGAACCGAGGTTACGTTAGGTAACCGATTCGTTCTCTTACAAGAGGTTCTCTCGTATTGCGTAAGCTAGCTTACGCTACGGGAACACCTGGTCAACGCCGTGCGTGCTAAGCATCCACTATGAGTCCCAGGGGAGACCCCGGGGAACCCTTATGAGTGGGAATAAATATATGTACCTGTGACAAAGGCCAGCAGAACGGGCCGGAGATTGTGTAGTACATAAGCACATGATAGAGAGGGACAGAGCGAAACCGGTCTGAGTGAATAATTCCCTATAGTGCAGCTCAACCAGAAGAGCTGTAACCTACTAGACTGCTAGTAGTTTAGCCTGCAAGGCGGGAACTTCCAGATTGTAAAATCTGACAAAGGTGGAGGGGGAAGCCCATCCCGCTGCCACACAAATGTCATGAGTGGAAATTCCGCTGGACCATGCCCACGATGAGGCCATGCCTCTAGTGGAATGAGCCCTGATGCCCAGAGGGCATGGCAGGTCTTTTGATGCGTATGCGGCTGCAATGGCATCAACTATCCATCTGGATAGAGTCTGTTTCGAGGCGGCCAACCCCTTGGTGCGCCCACCGAACGAAACAAAAAGCTGCTCAGATCGTCTGACCGGAGCAGTGCGAGTAATGTATAATCTCAGGGCCCTGACCGGACACAGGAGATTAGAGTCAGATTCGCGATTGGAAGCAGGCAGAGCCGATAGGGAAATAACTTGTGCCCTGAACGGGGTACCAATCGCTTTTGGGACATAACCATGTCTAGGTTTGAGAACGACTAAGGAGTCATTGGGCAAAAACTCGAGACAGGAAGCGCAACTAGACAGCGCGTGAAGGTCTCCCACACGTTTTACTGACGCGAGCGCGAGCAGAAAAACGGTTTTGAGCGAAAGGTATTTGAGGTCCACGGTGTTTAGCGGTTCGAATGGGGGGGCTTTCATAGCTTCGAGAACTAAGGAAAGGTCCCAAATCGGCACCGAAGGGGGGCGCGGGGGGTTCATCCTTCTAGCTCCCCTGAGGAAGCGGATGACCAAGCCCTCTTTGCCCAGTGACTGGCCGCGCCGGGGTTCAACGAACGCTGCGACGGCTGCCACATACACCTTGAAAGTGGACGGGGACCTGCCCTTGTCCAACATCTCTTGGAGAAAAACTAGCAAGGAAGGGACCTCGCATGACCGTGGGTCCAAATTTCTGTCGGTGCACCATTTAGAGAACACAGACCATTTAGACGCATAGAGCCTTCTAGTAGAAGCCGCCCTAGCCTGCGTGATCGTGTTTAACACTCCCTCTGGCAAAGCGACGGTTAGTCGTTGATCACCCACGCATGTAGCGCCCAGCGCTCTGGGTGGGGATGCCAGATCGTGCCGCGAGCTTGGGAGAGGAGATCTGCTCTGACTGGAATGGGCCACGGGGCTGTCTGTGACAGCTGAGTGAGCTCCGGAAACCAAGTCCGACCCTCCCAACGTGGGGCTATGAGGAGCACCGAGTTGCGTGTTTCCCTGATTCTCTGAAGCACCTGTGGTAGCAGAGAAACCGGAGGGAATGCATAAAGCGGGCGGCTGGGTCAGGTCTGGGCTAGCGCGTCCTCGCTCTTTGAGAAAAATATTGGGCAGTGGGTGTTCTCTTCTGAGGCGAAGAGGTCCACCTCTGCTCTGCCGAATATTCGCCACAGCTTTTGGACTCTAAGTGTGTGCAGGGACCATTCCCCGGGGGGAATGGGGTTCCTGGACAGACTGTCTGGACCGTCGTTCAGATGACCCGGCACGTGCGTCGCTCTGAGCGAGAGCAGGTGACACTGAGACCAAGCTAAGATGCGTTCTGTCAGCTAGAAGAGAGTCCTGGATCTGACTCCGCCCTGAATGCGCGGAAGAAAGCGCGTAAGCGCGTTCTCGACCGCCAGCATCTCCAAACAGTTTATGTGGAGGAGACTCTCCTGAGCTGACCAGGGGCCGAAGGCCGGTGAGCCCTCGCAGACCGCATCCCAATCCGTGTTGGATGCGTCTGTCGAGATGACTTTTCGGCGAGAAAAGGTCCCCATGGAAACGCCCCGCTGAAACCATTCTGCCACGGTCCATGGCTGCAGAGTTGTGATACAGGTCTGCGTTACCTTTATCAGCTGGCGGCCCGTGGTCCACGCGCGGTGAGACACACGGCTCTTCAACCAGAGCTGAAGCGGGGGCATGCGCAGTAACCACAGCTGGAGCACCGCGGAGGCTGAGGCCATGTAACCCAACGCCTTCTGAAAAGTTTTCAGAGGTGTGAGTCTGTTCATCTGAAAAGATGCGGCGAGACGCTGAACACGCCGCGCGCGCTGTGTTGACAGACGAGCCGTCATCGTGACCGAGTCTAGCTCTATACCCAAGAAGGAGATAGTCTGACTGGGTTGTAGTGCGCTCTTTGTCCAGTTGACGGAGAGGCCCAAAGCTTTCAGATGGTCGAGGAGAACTGTACGATGAGACCGTAGCTCTCTCTGTGATTGTGCCAAAATCAGCCAGTCGTCCAAATAGTTCAGTATTCGAAGCCCCTGACTCCGCAGGGGGGCGAGCGCCGCATCCATGCACTTCGTGAACGTGCGGGGTGCTAGGGATAAGCCGACAGGAGGACGGTGTATTGATAAACCTGGCCTTCGAAGGCGAAACGTAAGAATGGCCTGTGAAGGGGATTTATCTGAATCTGAAAGTAAGCAACTTTCAGATCTAGTGAAATGAACCAGTCCCCCTGGCGCACGTGCCCGAGGAGTTTTCTGATAGTGAGCATTTTGAACGGTCTCTTCATGAGAACTTTGTTCAAAAATCTGAGGTCTAAGATTGGTCTGAGGCCGCCGTCTTTCTTTGGAACCAGAAAATAACGGCCGTAAAACCCCGACTCGCTCATAGATAGAGGAACTCTCTCTATAGCCCTTTTGCACAATAGTTTTGCTATTTCTGAACGGAGCAGAGTCACTGCTTCTGGGTTCACAATAGTTTCTAGCCGCGCTCGGAAACGTGGAGGGCGGCGGTGAAACTGTAAGCGATAGCCTAGCCTTATTGTGTTTAGCACCCACTGGGAAATTCCCGGAATAGCTTCCCACGCTTTGAAGCGTAACGCTAAGGGGTGAATGGCTACATAGTCCCCGTTGCTGCACATAGCGGGCTGCGCGGGCGCGCTCATAGTGTTTATGACAGCGGGACTTACACTCAGAGAGGAGTTTAAGGGCCGTGTAACAGAGTGAGCAGAGGTGGGACGCGCACACGGGCTCGTGGGCGCGCTTATGCACTCTGAAACTCAAGCGGGTTGGAACCGCTTTATGAGAGTGGGCTCTGTGAGACACACGGGAACTGAAATGCTTTTGTGTATGAGTGAACACAGTGTTGTGGGCACATTTTCTACACATGAGGCTTTTATGCTCTTTTTGAGATTTCTCTGGGTCGCCGTGAAAACGGCGTTTGTGCTCATGCAAGCGGGAAAGGGGACCGGCTTGGTAATGGCGGGGTACACTGCTGTAGTAGCCGCGTGAGCGGGGACTAACAGAGGGCGAAACTTTGACGGCGGTCCGGCCGCGGCGGGAGAGCGCCGTCTTTTCCTCAGCTGTGCTAGGCAGACTTCGAGTGATCAGGTTTCAGCGTGATCCTGGGCCGAGGCCCCCGGGGAGGCGGCGGTCTGTGGCGGCTGTCAGAGCGAGAACGAGGGCGGCCGCCCTGGCGTCGCTGAGAAGTCTGACTGTGCTGAGCTGGGCGCTGGGGCGGGGTTCGTGCAGGAGGCTGGTCACGTGAGCGGCCTGCAGAGGAGCTAGCGCGACGAGGCAGAAAAAGATTCATGGCCTGGGAGGCTTTCTGCACTTCGGAGAAACGGTCAACGATACCCGTGACAGCAGATCCGAAGAGGCCGGATGGAGAGAGCGGGGCATTGAGAAAGGCGGCGCGCTCAGAATCTCCCATGTCGTCGAGTGTGAGCCACAAATGTCTTTCAGACACACAAATGGCGGCCATGCATTTCCCCAGGGCTTGAGCAGCAGATTTTGTAGCGCGAAGGGCAATGTTCGTGGCGCTCCTCAAATCCGTGACTGAGGGGGGATTTTTTCCGCTCTCGTCCCATTCACGAAGTAAATCGCCCTGTAGAATCTGAAGGACGGACATGGAGTGGAGTGCAGAGGCTGCTTGGCCGGCGGCTGAGTAAGCGCGGGCGTGAAAGCTCGAAGTCGCTCTGCAGGCTTTAGAGGGAAGCACAGGTGATGAGCGCCATCTCGTGGAAGGCGGGCATAAATGTGCGGCGACCAGGTCCTCTAGAGGGGGAATGGAGAGATAGCCCTTTTCTGCGGCTCCGTCCACAACGCGAAGCGGGGCGGAAGAGTCAGAGCGAGTTCTGGCAGAGAGCGGGGCATTCCAGGACTTTGTGAGTTCCGCGTGCAGTTCAGGCAGGAAGGGCACGGCCTGTTTAGTGACGGGAGTCGAGCGCTGGCGGAAGTAGCTGCCGTCCATACGGTTGATGGTCTGCTCGGGGGGAGGGGACCAATCGAGCCCGAGGCGTTCGACGGCCTGTGAGAGGAGGCGCACTAATTCCTCCTTGATTCCAGCGTGGGTCCCAGAGGATTCTCGGGCCGAGGAGGCGTGAGAACCGGACCATTCCTCACTGTCTGAAGCGAGAAGCGAACAGGTTTCCTTGATGTCCGCGGCGTCATCGGAGGCGACAGAGCGGCCACTCGGCGGCAACTGTACGTCCGGAAGCGGCGGAGAAGGAGAGCGGGAGGCGACAGGCTCCGGCGGGATGAACGCTTCCAGTTGTGGTTCCGGCGGCCTCTGAGAGCGGCGTTTCTTCTACCGCGGCGAAGTCAGAGGCGGCGCGGAAGCAACTTTAGTGGCCTGAAGTCGAGCCCGCAGGGTCGACAACGGCATCTCCTCGCAGAGAACGCAGCCGCCATCGGCGAGGGCGAGCTCGGCGTGCTCCAATCCGAGGCAGAGGGCGCAGATGACGTGGCGGTCTCCAGTTTCGAGGGGAGCGCGGCAAGAACCGCAGGAAGATTTACGAGACATCTTTACAAAGACGCTCGGCTCTTTTAGATACAATACAATACAGGAAGCTTTTTCGTAAAAAGGATACAAATCCGTCGGATGGCGCTAGCTCGCAGGACGGCTGAAGGTGGCGAAGACAGCCGGCTTCCTCAGTCTCCCAGATGCTCGCTAGAGGTGCCTTTTCGACGACGGCGGCTTCTCTCAGGATCAGCAGATGCGTGTAGCCTCGCTGAAGAGATGAAAATCAGTGTTTACAGCCTGAGAGGCGAATTTATGAGTGTTTACAGCCGTTTTGGCGGGCTCTGACGCAATGAGAGCATGTCAGACTCTCATTGGCCGAGAGTTCATTCGCGTCTCCTCATAGGCTTAAGCAGTTCTCTGTGAGCGAACCAATGAGCTGCTAGCTAGCCCGCTCATGGTCTGCTGCAGCTGAACTGCATTGACAATGGATACAAAATTATAGGATAATTTTTTGGCTTCAATTTCTCAGAAAAGATTAATCTTTCCCGTAGCGTAAACTAGCTTACGCAATACGAGAGAACCTCTCGTAAGAGAACTACGTTCTGTGTGAACACATCACATGCACACTCATTGAATACTTTAATATACTGCATATACAGACCTATAGCAAGTTACTAAATATGAGAACAAACTCAAGAGCAACACTAAAAATAGAATTAGCGAATGGTTATTATTCATGAATGTAAATGAGACTGAACTACTTTTTTTTTCATGTGTAGGCCTATTTTAACTAAATATCTATACTAGTTGATTATAATAAACTATTCATTGAATATTTTTTAGCCTATTAATTCTCTATCTTGAAATTTTTTTTCTGCTAAAATGTGTATGTTCTTACATGCCATCTCTCTGTTTCTCTTTCTTTTTCTGTCTCAGGGGTCATAAGAGTTGCCTTACCTAATATGGATAGGGAGGTTAAAGAAATGTACCAGGTGGCCATACAGGCTAAGGACATGGGCGGTCAGCTTGGGGGCTTAGCTGGAACCACTACCATCAATATCACTCTCCGTGATGTCAATGACAACCCACCGCGGTTTTCTAAAAGTATGTTCAAAAACAGATCTTTCTAGATGTGCAGGAATCATTATAGAACACCCTGAGGCTTACAGTATACTGTCAGCATTTCTATATCAGCAGCAGTTTATCCCTGGGGTTTATCTTAATGTGAATTTAATCTGGTTTGCTCTGTGGAAACCTTAAACATGAGTCCATTATTTGAATTGTTTAATTCAGTTAATGGCAGTCACTGATAGCAGAGATGGGCTTTCTTTAAAACAGGGACTGAACAGTAATGCATGACCTGAGAAGAACCTCAGATTTACAATTGGCCATGATTAAGAACTCAAGGGTTCTTGCCAAACACAAACAACAAACAGAGTTTATTTTTGCCAATGTGATTAGCATTCCAGCACTTTTCTCCAGAGCGCCTGAAGTGATTAGAGGATGATTATTGTTAACTGTGATGTCTAAATGTAGAGGGTTATGACTATTCCTGAGGGGAGAATGTGATTACTGATAAAGTTGTTTGTGAATTTCAACAGGTATCTTTCACTTGCGTGTTCTTGAATCTTCACCTGTGGGCTCATCGGTGGGAAGGGTTAAAGCTCATGATCTTGACTCTGGGAAGAATGCTGAAGTGGAATATAGCATTGTTGCTGGTGATGGGAGCTCCATGTTTGACATTTACAGCAATAAGAACACACAAGAAGGAACAGTCATTCTGAAAAAGGTAGAGTATGGCTTCTTGTAGTCATTTTCGGTCTCAGAAAAATACGATTAGGTATGTGGCTGTTTTTTACTGTATATTTACACTACCGTTCAGACGTTTATTTTAAAAATGCTATTTTTCTCATGGTGGCAAAGCTGAATTGTCAGCAGCCATTATTTCAGTCTTCAGTGGCACATCATGATCCTTCATAAATTATTCTAATATGCTGATTTGGCGCAGAAACATATTATATTATTATCAATGTTGAAAACAGCTGTGTACTCAATATTTTCAAGGATTCTTTCATGAATGGAAAGGTTTTTATTTGAAACAGAAATCTTTTGTAACATTAAAAATGTCTTTACTGTCACTTTTAATCAATGTAATGCATCCCTGGTGAATATTAATTATTAATTTCCTTAAAAATATTACTGTCCCTTTTGAACAGTATTGTACATTTATTTATTATTAACATTTTATAACATTTATATTGATTTATTTTTCATGTATTTCTTCTTTCTTCTTTTGTTCGTATTTAAATATATGTGAAGATGAATGAGGTTTGAGAGCTATAGAGCAGTGCCGGTTCTGGACTCTGGGGGCCCTAAGCAAAACTTTGTAATGGGGCCCCTGTCAATGCATTCATAAAAAAAAATAAAAAATGACCCCCAATATGATCTTTCAGAGCAGTTTCAGTCAACAAACAACTGTGAGTTGAAACAGTCAGTAATAATACTATATAAAAATTACAAACGATAGGGCAAATACAATAGCAAAAAATACTCATTAAAGAAACAATTTAGCCTACTAGTAATAATAGCCTATACAGAAATTGAATAAAGTATCAAATGTAAAAATAAAAGTCTGTATAGTCTTATTTAGGCTATATTCTAAATTAAAAATACTTTGATTCTTAATAAAGTTACTAAAGTTATTCAGTAAAGAGCAGTGAATTGTTGAACTCTTGTTTTTTTTGTTTTTTTTTTGATTAACACTAAATGGCACAGACATCAGGTATATTAGGCTGCTGTCACTTTAAGACCAAATGCACAGATCTAATACACTGACAAGCATTGGATTACTTACTTACTTACCCAACTGTTTATGTTCACTTAACCCTTTGACGCGTACGATCACACCGGTGTGATCAGTCTTGGCTGGTCCCTGGAGCGTACGATCACACCGGTGTGATTAGAACGGTCAGTGCATCACGTGATCAACTGCTAAATTCAAACGTGCTTTCGCGCGTTGGCTGGCGCTGAGCCAGAGAAGGACGCACTCAGTGCTGTCATATATCACAACTATTGAGTATTTTAAACCACATAATGTTTATTTTAGGGTTCAGACATTTAAATACACATAAGTACTAGCAAAACAGTGATTTTGAATTAGTAAAATAGACACTGATGTCTATGGAAACGGCAACAATAATCATTTCCATTATAATAAGACGAAACGTTTTATTCATATCAGATACACATTGTGTAAGTAGCTTTACATTTGACCCTATTCTTCTCCCAGTTCACCGGCCACTTACTTTCATGTATTTCGTGAGAAACAACAGATCCGATTCTCTGAACTGTGAAACAAACTAACATGGCGCCGCCCATCGCGCATACAGCTCAACTAACGCGATCGTTATAAAGATGTTTAAACAACAAAACACATCCCCTTGCACATATTTGACAATCGGAATATCAGTGTTTCATGCTGTAGCTAATACATTTGTGAATATTTTGAATAGAAAAGGAAAAAAGACATAAAAGCAGATCATCACTCATTCAGCTCTGTGTTGTGATTGCGCTGTGTCACGTGACAAGAAATGACGCGTCACCATGGAAACATTAAAGTGACAGGTTCTAAATAACGGTCGCCTTGAAAAACTCACGCTGGGGGGTCAGTTAGAATATTTTAAACTTACGTGTGAAAGGGTTAAGACATAACTGAAAAACTTGGTGACATTTTTGAGTGCATTTGTCCATTTGTCCACACCCGAAGCCCAAATAAGCCTATTGTCTGTGTTTCGCTCCATCTCGGATTGCACGGACAGAAAGCCGCCTGGGGAGCAGCATTTCTTTCGCAGCTCAATATGCTTTTACCTTTTTGTTGTTGCTGTTTTTTTGTTTTTCTTTGTTTTTTGTTCCATGATTTGATATGGATGCTATGCAAGGGGCGACAGCGTACTGCTTTAAGGGAAAGGAATGGAATGCGGCATCGTGTTTTCAGAATAGTTGGAGGCCAAAGTCAAAACCGAAACTATCACATCCCTAGTCATTAAATCATCTTTGAGAGAAAGGGGGCCCCCTGGTGGTTTGGGGGCCCTACGCAACTTGCATACTTTGCGTATAGGGAGGACGGAACTGCTACTGGGGTAGCCTGGGAAAACCCAGACAACTTCCAGCAAATTTAGATTTCCTCTGAAAGTTAGTCTGGCAAAGAGCTCATTCAAGCTCATTTCCAATCCGTCGAAATCGCGGCACCAATCAGAAACGTTGGGGCGGGCTTTACACGATGACGACAGCGCTGGGATTTTGAATCAGATTTTGTAGCCTACATTACAAAGATGGATGCCGCCGTCGAACATCACTCGTTCGAATCAGCTAGCGCGTCTGTTTTAAGCGATTTGAACGTTTCCTTTTAGTTAAAAACCGAGCAAAGAACAACACTCGGAGATGTGTTTCGCCGCTCTGCATACGTCATCTCCTTCATCGCTCTGATTGGTTTAGTTCTATCCACGACGTCCGTTGGTGACGCCCCTCTGGAAATGATTTGTCTATGATGCTTTGCCAGACCATAACTCAGTTACAACTGAGAATGGTCTGGTTTTAACCAGGC
The DNA here is from genome assembly GCF_029890125.1 of Rhinichthys klamathensis goyatoka. Lineage (NCBI taxonomy): Eukaryota > Metazoa > Chordata > Actinopteri > Cypriniformes > Leuciscidae > Rhinichthys > Rhinichthys klamathensis. The sequence goes on from NW_026607369.1 coordinate 132,638, forward strand.
TACTACTGGGGAGAAGAATGTCAGAGAATAATGACTTAAATTTATTTCTCGTACAAATCTATTATGACTAATAATATAGCGCACGGATATATACCACAGTTAATTTTTAATTCTTTGACAGCATTTGGATGTTTGTTTAGGCAATATTTATATTCTGGCTAAGGCCGGGTGACATCAGATGCAAATCACAATTCCATTTGCATATCTTTTTCACACACGTGAATTCAAGAATGATAGCAATAACCCCTTGTGCTCCTTCATTCAGGGGCTTGTGTGTGTTTACCCGAGGTGAGTCATATCTTATTACTGGATGGCCATCCAAAGCATCCTTTATGAATAATGCATAAAGCCATAAAAGTGTGAATGCTTAACCCACACTACGCAATGCCTGCTCTTGGACTTATCAATTCATTATGTTCTTTGTGGTTGTCCTTAGAACATTGCTTTCCCATTCCTGTTTTGCCAACATGTTTAAAAAAAAAAAAAAAAAAAATGTGGATTTAAAAATCAGGGGATTTAAAAATACATTGTTTGAGCTTCCCCAAGAAAGTGCCCAATATTTTTTAGATTTAGTGGACATGAATAAATGAGTGCGACCATGGCCATCAGAGCATCTACGTCGTCTTGATATGATGCGACAAGTAGAAATCCCTTCAGACGCACATGGCCAATCATAGATGTGCTGGCTATAAATGCTTAGCTGAAACAAATGCCTTGGTAAAGGCGTGTGGATGAGGCTGGAGTGCTCTCATCCTCCAGGGAGTAGAGAGGTTACTCTTTCATTACTCAAAGTTAGTGTAGTCTGTGGACACATAATGACAGGCCACTGCTGCTATTCATCTCTCTCTCTGCAGCAGATGGAGAGATGCATATGACGAATATAAAAGCATTTTAGGGGGCTATGCCTGGTTTCATAGTACATTCCATATATATATATATATATATATATATATACACACTATATATATATATATATATATATATATATATATATATATATATATATATATTGTACCCTATTTGTGAAATGGCCCCAAAATTCATTATTTAAAATGTCATCAACAGTAAATTATAAAAGGCACAATGAAAATATTAGTCTGTCCTTCATTCTGTCTTTTATCTCCACTTTTTTATTCCCCAGGCTGAGGCTGTACAGGACACAGAGACATAGTCCTTACATTGCAAAATGGATGTGCCATATCTGGTGACCCAAAAAAAAAGTCTGGAAATGGAAATGTGGGATCCTCACCGTGGGGCATGGAAGAGGGTCAATGACAATGAACCCTTCTTCCCTCTGTCCTCAATAACATACTTCCCTCTCCCTTTATTTCTCTTTGATGAGCTGTTCCATCATGCCCCTGCTCTAAACAGGGACTTTTCTGAAATACTAAGGCTGAACATTTGGAGTCTCGTGGCTTTATGGGCTCAGTGCTGGTTTGAGCATAAAGAGGATCTACTGAGGTAATGGGTTCAAGGGATAACTGTCTCTATATTATCAACAGGATTGAAAGGTGGGCTTTGTTCTGGCAACGCAATTCCTTCCTCAATGAAACAATTTTGTACAGCAGTATAGTTTTGAAAAATTAGTTTAAAATGATGTACACACATATGAGATGAAGAATCCAGTCATATCAGCAGCATAATAAAAACTGTTTTATTGTACTGTACATAGAGCGGACGGTAACTTTAAAAATGTGCGGTCACACTTTACAATATGGGTGAACTAATAAGCATTAATTCATGCTTAACTAATGCACAGATAATACTGAATTAATGTGTAACTAATGATTATCTAAGTTATTCATTAATGATTACCACATTAGGAACTAATTAAGAGTCTGTAAGGTTAATGTATTAGTTCATACATGAATTGTTATTAATTAAATATGTAATTGTGGATTAATTCCCTAATAACTCATTTTTTTAACTAATAGTGTTAATTAATATGTTAATTACCAGAATGAGCCAAAGCCTTGTATTTCAACTTCCAGATAATACAGGTACACTAATATCCATTAATACATGATTAATTACTTCATTGTTAGTGCAAAGTTAAAATTACTACAATTACTAAATGAGTAATGACTAGTTAATAATGATGTGCCTCAACAAGTAAAGTCATGACATAATGATACCTTTGCAAATCATTAGCTAATGATTAATTAAAGCAGACAACTGGAAGTTGAAGTGCATAGCTTTGACTAATTGTGGTAATTAACACATTAATTTACACTATTAGTTAATAAAATATGTTATTAAGCAATTAATACACAATGACACATTGAATTAATAATTCGTGTATTACTTAATCTATTAATCATATAGACTCTATATTAGTTGATGATGCAGTAATAACTAATTAATGGTTTAGTTCTTCATGAGTTATACATTAACTCATGATTATCTGTGCATTAGTTAAAAACATGAATTAATGCATATTAGTGCACCCGTATTGTAAAGTGTTACCAAAATGTCTTTATTTTTCTTTGAAGAAACAAGTATTCAAAGTTGGAACACATTTTAAATACTTCACAACTTACAGTGTAGAAGTGCAATAAAAAATTCATGAATACATTTCAATTAGTAGGGGAATTAATGAAATTTTTGCAATGTGCATTGTATTGAATAACAAAACAACTCTATGGACTAGCATCTGATTAGCATACTCTTTTGAGTGGAAATGATCCAAAATAGAGAAACGGGTCTTTGTGTTAATTCTCAGAGGAAGAGCCAGAAGACTCTGAAACAACTACCAGTGGCATCTAAAGGTGTCCAATGTAATCTCTGTTACAGAGGCATAAAAGGACACAATGGCAAGAAACAGGACATGTTTATACTAAAATGAATGTTTTTTTTAATATAGACCAGACTAAAACAACTATGATACTGATGTATTGTTTATCAGGTCATAATTTGTGAGCTAAGTTTTAATGCTACAGTCTTTAACTGTGACCAAAAGTTGCTAAATCGAGGCTTCTGTGTGCTTCTGATTGGCCAGCTGGGTCTCTGTCCTGTCATGTCTGAGGCCTTTCAGCATGGTCAGCACTATGGTTAGCTCAGCCTGCGAGGCAGACGCGTATCTCAACACTAGCTTGAAATGACAATGGCAGACATCATTGTTGCATGCTGTCACCAATGACAAGACCTCCCGTAGAACAGCAGTGTGATGTAGACATGAAGCTGATGCTTTTTGAGTAGCACTGAGGTCTTTGAAAAATTCTTGGCTGACAATGACAACAGTAAGTTGTCTTTGTAATCTTTTTTTTTTATTTTTTTTTTTTTTATGAAAATGTCTCTTTTAACATTGTTGAGAAATGATATACCCTGAGCTGTTCTGGAAGACTTATGTGTATTGTTTTGGTACAAATTGTTCTTTATACACTCATTAACCAACCCCAGTGCACTAAAAGTTTCTCTTTCAGAACAACACACTGCACTCTGGTCTGGAATGGTTTATACAGGGGTGTGCTGAAAATTAATTATTCCTTTTTTTTTTTCTTTTTTTTTTTTTACAAATCTAAAATCTGTTGATGTAGATGCTGAATATCTATCATTTTTAGTGATGTCAAAAAATGTAGACAAAGAATTGCTTCTGTTGCTACAAATACGTCCATGAGCAAAACAATAACTATTCCGTTTAAATGGTGTTTTATTTCAATATATATATATATATATATATATATATATATATATATATATATATATATATATATATACATATACATATATATATACTATTTGGGACTAAATTGGCCCACTTTTAGTGTTTAAAAGTATACTTTAAGTGTAACTAAACTTTGAGTACACTGGTTTACAACTAGTTTTTCGTTTGTACGGCAAAAACAATACTACAATTGAACTTATATGTATAATATGTTGTTTAATAGTCAAATACTTGTGGCACATATTTTAGTTTATGAAAGTACACTTTGAAGTATACTCTCAGTAAACTACTAGTTTAGTTGTTGTATACTACTGCAAGTCTTGTAAATATTATTTAAGTGAACATAACATTATAGTTTACTGTTTACATACTACAGTATGTTCCTATTTAGGTATTTTTAATACTTGTTATATACCAACTGTACTCTCTTTCCATTAAAAAAAAATATTTTATTGTAGCTTCATGCATCCTTTTTTAATCAACACTTGAATGTGGTCAAGTTGTAAAAAAAAAAAAAAAAAAAAAAAAAAGGCACAATGGCACATTTTAAACGAAAAGCTAAAAAAATCAAATTTTTGTCAAAGACTACAATACGTATGGATTGGATTCAGAATGATGTTCAAAACATAGATGGAGTGGATCGAGTCCATCAACACCCTCAAAGCTTTCACAGTCATTTCCTCATGGGTTCGACATTTCATTCGGGTAACATTTGGCAGGTTTTTTATATGCTGTTTAACGTTTGATGATCGACTGCTGCGCTTGACAGGGCGCATAACGAGCAGAGGGAGAGAGAGAGCGCCCCGGCCGCGCGCGCGCACTCTCGCATCTTCAAACAACTCGAGCGCTGTCCTGCTCTCTCTCCCTTGTGCATATTGATCAAAATCAATTGACACGATAGTAAAAGGTTGGAAGACCGCAGTTTCACGTGGAGCATTTGGAGATTTTTAGAGATAGAGACTCTAGGCCACACTCAATGAACAACATCTCAACATTAAAATGATAAAGGCCTGTCTCATATAGACGCCTGTCTCAAATACAAGCCGGTGAAGTTCGACGATTTGGAGGCTTGCGAGAGAAAAGTGTAACTGTGTAACTTATTACTTATCCCTTTACCTCAGTGAAGTAGTCTTGTCAAAAGTAGCCTATGGTACTTTATACAAAGTAATTAATTAAATTGTGCAAATGTGACGATACCAGTCTTTCTGCATGGTTTTACTGAGTACAGAGACTTAAAGGCAGGGTAGGCAGTTTGTTTCTAAAACACTTTTTTCCCAATTTTGTTTAAACTGTCTTTATATACCAATACATAAAATGTAAGTACTCTAAAAAGGAGGGTATAAAATCGATCGTCTGTAGTCCTCTCAGGGCTGCAATAAACACAGCTACTCTTTCCATTCGGAACGAATGCAATGATTGGCTGGGCGACTGTAACTCTCCCTCGCAACCATGGCTACCACCCCTGCTGCTACAGGAGCTGCCCACATGCGCGCACCTGGTTGACTCGCTCATTTCGAAAGAGGAGAGGCACGTACCGGCCAGAAGCTAGGAGGTCTCACAATTATGGCAGAGAAAGAGCAGTCAAAATTCCCAGTACCACCTGTACCTGGATATACAGTCAGCGCAGGCAAACAAGGTAAAAAAAGGTGATGTCACTCCATGCACGGCGCTGGTAAACGCGTCCTCCAGCTGAGCGGTCGGCATCACGCGTTCATGTGTTTTGGGGTGTGGCTTTGGAAGGAGCCCAGAAGGGAAGGGGTGGGAGTTTCTCTGTTGGATACTTTCACAATCCAGCAGTTTTCTGCTAGTTTCTCAAACTTACCTACCCTGCCTTTAATTAGATACATGCAGCGCTGAGCACTGTAGCCAATCACAGAGAAGTCTGTTGAGCACTGTAGCCAATCACAGAGGAGTCTGTTGAGCACTGCAGCCAATCACAGAGAAGTCTGTTGAGCACTGTAGCCAATCACAGAGAAGTCGGTTGAGCGTATGATTGTAGCGACAAATCAGAAATGCTGTCTTCAAAATTGAAAAATATTTGAAGGCTACATTTTAATGTAGCTATTATTTACATTTATATTATTAATGTTGAGTCACTTATTTAATTATTTTAAAATAGTTAAATAGTTAAAATTAGTCTATGGTAATGCAATTGCTACTCTGAATTTAACCTTGGTCTTGGTGTTGTAAGGGGCCCATCCCTTGGTTCTGAGACCGGGGCCCAACATTTGGTGCTAGCCCCTGATCATGACAGAATATGCTAATTGAAGATAGTTAACTCCACATCAGCAACATAAATTCATCAACTAACCATACAGAAACTTCCTGTTGCATTCTACGTGTAGTCTCTCCATCTTTGTCTGGCTCCGGTTTAAACTTAAAAGGCAGAACAGTTTCTGACATTTTAGTGTGTGTCTGCGTGAGGTAATCGGAGCTGCTAACACAGCAGCAGCTCATTTGCATTTAAAGGGACAGACACAAAACCTGTGCGTTTTTGCTAACCCTCAAAATGTGACAACTTTAACATGCTATATAAAAATATCTGTGGGGTATTTTTGAGCTAAAACTTCACATACACACTCTGGGGACATCAGAGACTTATTTTACATCTTGTGAAAATGGCATTATACCATCCCTTTAACCAACGTAGGCCTACAAAATTTTTACTAAAATATTTACCAAACAAAGTAAATGTCTTCCTAGATATGAATATAAAAAGGTTAGATCAGATGTTTTATCAGGCTATTTTTATTTATGTATGTATTTATTTATTTTTATTTTACATTTAGACACCTACACACGCAGAAGGCCTTGGGACTGAGAAAACACACTGGGGGCGCAGGGTTTACCTCAAGAAATGTGTGGACCATTTTATATTTTCCTCAAAGTAATAAACTACTAAAAACAAGCAATGTACAGTACATAATCTAATAAGTAAAAAAAAAAAAAACTCTCATCATGAGCACAACATGAAGTTAACTAGTAATTTCAGATTTTTTTTTATTTGTCTTCCTTGTCATCTCTAAAAATAATTTTCCAAATGTTTATTATGAAATGTTCTTAATGCCCCCCCCCCCCCCCCCCCCCCTCCCCCCCGTCTACCCGTCTATAGGTGCCATGCATTAACTTGTCACAAACCTGGTTTAGTTAAATGTCAGAGTTATTTTTTTATGACAGATAAAAATAATTGTATTTGTTGCATCCTCTTTTTATGAGGTGTTTAAACAAAAGGATCTATTTTTCTGCTCACTGTGTTTACTGTTGTTAAAATAACCATGTAATCTGCAGCTCTTAATGTGGCTCTTTACATCTTTAGCAAGGGAAGAGAAGCAACGCGCACGGAGTGGAAAAGGCTTGAATGAAGCGCATTTGGTTTTACATAAAAATATTGTAGGATGTACCGCCGTAAGATCATTATCGTAAACGACCCTGAGTGCTTATGGTGTGAACCGCTGCGTTGTTTTGACGCGCTGCTCACTTTAATCTGTAGAAGTGCTAAAATTGCGCAATTTTGAATTATGTCACGCGGTCCGGATGGAACCGAGCAGGTCCGCCATTTGAATATCACTGGGATAGAAACAGTTTGTACGCTATCAAATAATTATGTCTTTGGAATGTCCCCATAAAACATCGAAATCAAATGTGTGAGCTTAGTTGCCACAACTCTTTGCTTTTCAGGTGTGACTGTGCCAATTTCTGCCTTTACAGGGCTGAATGAGCGCAGTGATGCAAGAGCCACTGGCCAAAGACTTTTCTCCTTGCTTTCTTCTTCTTTTCCTTTATTCTCCCTCCTGTGATTCCAGGGTAGAGTGAGCAGCAGCCTTTCCTTTCCGCTCCCCTCACTTCTGATCTCTGCATGAGCCCTCTGTTGTGGAAACCATTTTTACTTTATAGTTTTATGACCTGAATAAAGTTGGTTGTGTTGTGTTATTCTTTGACAATACAGCCACAAACAATTTTACAACACTTACTTTTTGCTGCCACAAATGACAAGAAAATAAATAGATCAGTAAATTAAAAGGCTTTTAACCATGTCTCATTATTCATTTTACAGCGTTTGGACTATGAAACCAGAAAGGCCTACACCTTTAAAGTAGAGGCTTCAAACGCAGTTCTTGATCATCGGTTCCTACATTTGGGACCTTTTAAGGACACTGCCACAGTTAAAGTGAATGTTCTAGATGTGGAGGAACCTCCTGTCTTCAGCCGGCTGTCTTATAGAATGGAGACATACGAAGACACACCAGTGGGCATCATCGTCGGAGCCATCACAGCTGAGGACCTAGATGTAGGCAACAGTCCTGTAAGGTATGTGGGCAATACACACACACACACACACACACACACACACACACACACACACAGATGTAGGTCAAATTGAAGCACACACCATTTTACCCGCCTTTAATACATGTGTAGACAACATCCTTTGGGAACTCAAAACCACTTTACATCCAAGTATACTAGACAACATAAAACAATAAAAAACGTGTGGTCCCGTGGGTTCAGTACATTTGGTTTGAACAGAGTGTGTATCGCTTTGATTCAATCCACTCTGACAAACTTCTGGTGCAGTTTGCAAGTGTGGACCTTATTTAATGTTGCACATTTGCTTTATTTAGTTCTTCATTTAAGCGCCTGAAAGTGTTAGCTACAATGTTGATCATGTTTAAAGCATCTGAGATCTTGACAGCACATTGTCTTTATGAAAGCATTTGTTATAATATGAATATTTCATGGACGTACATAAATGGAGGTGGTAGTAATTTAGAAAACCACAGCTCTTGTTAAATATTTCACCTCAGTGCATTCATTTCCTATTTGTTAAATTTAGTGTTGCATTGTGTGGATTCAAATGTTTTTTGAAGTATCTATTTCAGCTATGATATGAGTAGTGATTATTTTGTTTTTAATATTTATTGTTATATACAGATTTGTTGTATGAAGTTATTGTTGTTACATACAAAGTGACTTTCGTGGGATGGACATTCAACAAGATAAAGACGGGCATTTTACCGTTTGTATCACTGCGCTTGTCTGTGTTTGCGTGTTCCAAATACTGTTGGTTCTGCCAGTAGGTGGCGAAAAGTGAGTTTATGATTTCTTTATGATTATTTAATCATTTACTTAAACTGATTCATTCATGAATGGCATGCTATGTGTGGCTCAGAGACGCAACGGTTGATTCTGCATTTACTTTGTTTGAAACTATTTTTGTAGGCGGAGCAAAAATACATACAATAACTGTTAATGTTGTGTGTAAAATGTAAGTTACTCAATATTTACTTCTTGTTTATTACACTGTTGAATAAAAGCAATATAGCATAATGCTGTTTTACGCAGTATAGTATACTGTATTGTTGTTGCCCTTGTGACCGCATGCGTGTTTAAATCAAAGAGTGATGGAAATACAGTTTTGTAATTAAATAGTTATTTTAATTAATTTATTGGGGACAATGTCATATCTTTGGACAGCCCGATACAAAAAAAATTATATTTATTCTGGTACATTTAACAAGTCGAACATCTTCTGGGTTCCAGAAGTAAAAATACCATTTATACTATTGGGGAATAGATTTTTAATGAAAACTCAGACAGACCAACTGTTAGCTATGAGGTTGTTAATCAATGGAATATACTTTTATTGAAGCCATTAGCCTTTTTTCTTTTAATATATATATATATATATATATATATTCGTCTTTTGTCTGATTTACAAACACATTTTTTGCTTCAAATCAAAGTTTAATGTTGTAGCTCATTGGTTTGTTTTAAAAATATATATATATATTTTTCCGACACCAAGGCCGCTAAAAGTGGACAGGCACTGTAGAACTGTATAGTAGTTGATATACTTGAATGTCACATGATATACAGTACATTATGCAACTTTGTGCAAAAATATGAATTTGGTATAATGCAATTCTGAACATGGTGATAACTGTTTATCTTCTGAACCCCCCAAGTCAAGTTTTCTTTATTTAAAGTGTAAATTGCAGGTAAAAAATTTTACGAAGATAATGCAATGTGCTTACTAAACATAAAGATAAGAACCGCCCACCATTGTTTTTTTATGTTTTTTATACCAAAATGCTGAATATAATATGAAAAGTTGGTGCGTTTTACAGTGGTTTTAAGCACGCCCCCTCCCTTCCACTAGGCTGGGCGTGACGTCATAAAAGGTACTCCAAGCTTTTACTGTCTATGCTCCAGGCCTGGAGTTACGTTATATTGGAGACCTAGCTAGCAAAAATGGTTAACTATTTTGTTTGTGCGGGATGTACGAATACATCAAAAACTGGGGAGAGGCTCCACAAGTTCCCCAAGGACAAACGGCTGATTCGTGCCTGTAAGTGTTAGCATAACTTACCCGAGGTAGAGCTTAGATCGGGCCCAAAAAAATCAAGCAAGACCCTACCCGAGCCCGCTGTGTCCGAGCCCGGTTCGGCTCTGCCCGACACATTAACTGTAATTATGAGCCCGGTTTAAACCCGACTATTTTTTAATACGTGGGTTGTTATAACTGACGTTCTCAACATACTTTCTATATTACTTTCTCCCGCCCGCAACATTTATGTTTTGTCCTGCTCCCACCCGCAAAAAGACTTTTTTTTTCTGTACCTCCAAATACTTTCAAGTTAGCCTATGTGTCTCCACCATACACATCAGCATACATGCTCCTGATCACTGTTATAACTGCGTGCATAGTCTGGCATGACTGCGCGCAAAGTGCGCTCCCATAATAATTCCTAAAAAGCTGACATCAGTTCATCGCGATCTCACACATCTCTGTTATTATCAATGAATCTTTCATAATATATACACTATGTTTGTTATAATTTGAGGATTTGCCAGCATACAGAATTCAGCACTGAACAAAAAGTCAGTTTTGAGCGGTGAGGGGAGTCCATCGTAAATGCTTCTGATTGGCCATTATTGCGTTCAAGAAATCAACACATATGTCTGTGATTGGCTACATCGGTCAACGCTGCAGACATGTTAGAAATAGAAACTCTGCCTGTAAACCGTTTCTATTTTGTTTTAGTTGTTCTTATTGCTTTTCTGCAACAGATGAATAAAAATGTATTAGTTTTTATGTTTTATTCATAGTAGGGCTGTCAAATGATTAATCACGATTAATCACATTCAAAATAAAAGTTTTTTTTTACATAATATATGTGGGTGCACTGTGTATAATTATTTTATATATATAAATACACACACATGCTTGTATATATTTAAGAAATATTTTCATGTATATGCTGTATATAGATTTATATATAATTTATATTATATATAAATATAAATATTTTATATATAAATAATATTTTTTTCTTAAATATACATGCATGTGTGTGTATTTATATATATACAAAATAATTATACACAGTGCACCCACATATATTATGTAAAAAAAACTTTTATTTTGGATGTGATTAATCGTGATTAATCATTTGACAGCCCTAATTCATAGATATTTCTAGTTTGCGGGAGACCCGCGAATCGTTTTATTCTCCCTCAACCGGCACACACAGAGTGAGTGCATTACCGCCCGCGCTCCCTTTTATGACGTCATCACCCAGTTACGGTAAAAAACATGCTACCTTTGAAGAAACCCCAATAAATGTTATTTTAACGCATTTTAAGACAGAAATTTTTACATATATACACATTGAGCACTTTAATTTACACATTAATTGGTTGTGGTGGTTAACCTGCAATTTACACTTTAAAATGTAGAACCTGCTGAACTTTACTAAATGATGGAATATTTGATGAGGGGTGATTTGAAAATAAAATTCATTTTGTGAAGTTACTAAGTTGAAGTTTAGTATTGAGTAGTGCTTACTAGAAGAATCCAGTTGAGACTCTCGCTGAGGTTTTGCTTGAATAGCAGAATACCTCAGGCAAGCAGGTAGGGAGACACATGAGACCGAAAGAAAGGAGCAGGAATGTAACCCTGATAAAGTCTGATGCTACAGGGAAAGCGCAGACTTCCTCTTTTTCAGATGATCCACTGGGCTGATTGTACTAAGGAACAGGGTCAAGCTGTGGGCTGAAAAGTAGCAGACACAGACAGGTTCAAAAAGACCAGAGTGCTCATACACAGGGGCAGTAAGCAGAATTGAAAGGGTTAGTTCACCCAAATGTGAAAATTCTGTCAGTAATTACTCGCCCTCATGTTGTTCCAACCCCGTAAGACTTCCGTTCATCTTCGGAACACAAATTAAGATATTTTTTATTAAATCTGAGAGCTGGATCACTCCTCCATAGGCTTCTTAAGGGATCGAAACCAAGTGACTACAGTGGCTCAATCTTAAGTTTATCAAGCGACGAGAATACTTTTTGTGCGCAAAAAAACAAACAAAAATAACGACTTTATTCAACTAATCATTTCCTTCTCTGTGGGCCGTGATATTTAACGTAGTTATATTGCGCAAAGCTTCTAGTTTGCACGTCACACGTAGGCTCACTAATTGGCCGACGCTGGTCATGTGTGTGATGCGTGACGTACAACAGACGTTTTGCGTAGTTTCACTACGTGAACTATCACGGCCGAACAGAGAAGGAAATGATTAGTTGAATAAAGTCGTTATTTTTGTTTGTTTTTTGCGCACAAAAAGTATTCCCGTCGCTTGATAAACTTAAGATTGAGCCACTGTAGTAACTCGGACTATTTTAACGATGTCTTTAATAACTTTTGGGCCGGTCAGTTTCGATCCCTTAAGAAGCCTATGGAGGAGTGATCAAGCTCTCAGATTTAATCAAAAATATCTTAATTTGTGTTCCGCAGATGAACGAAAGTCTTACGGGGTTGGAACAACATGAGGGAGGGTAATTACTGACAGAATTTTCGTTTTTGGGTGAACTAACCCTTTAAGTGTATACATACTTTTCTACAACAGCATGATTCATGCATCTAGTGATTGATCTTATGTATTTAATCAAATTTAGATATTAGAGTTATTTTAAGAACAATATCATTATTGAGAAAACCTACTCTTCTGAACTCATCAATTCTATATGGAGTAATTTTAATATCAGAAATGGGGATTTTTTTTCTTTTTTTTTTTCTTGCAATGCGTTACAATATTCCATTATTAACTAATTTCATTACTGTAACGATTCAGACAGTGTAAATATGCCTTCCATTGGGGATTGAAGTCTGGATTCACATTAGTGTCACACGAACTGTCGCAGCTCACACGCAGTCTGCTCCGGTCCAGAAGCAAAGAGCGGATCACATGCGCGAGTAGGCGCAGACCAGAAAATGTTTCGGATCCATTTGAATTCTACACAGAATGGCATATTTTAAAGCAATATGGAGGAGCTCTTAAAGCAATTTAATGAGCTCAACGGCTCTGGCTGACCTGTGATATAAACTAAACTCTATTGGCTATTTGAAGAAAGGAGAGGTTCGACATGTCCTGTCCTGTCTTCCTGTTTCAGTGGAAATTACATCAACAACACATTAAATGAAGCTGCACGTTTCAAGGCACTTCAGTCTGCCTTTAACTGTATTTTCAAGTGATTCCAGGCACCACTGTGTGCAGTTAAATCCATTTCACTTTATTTCGCCAGTCTGGACTGCATGCTGTCCTAACCAATCAGACATCAGCAACTGCCCAAAATGCCACAATAACCAATCAGAAAAAAAATATATATATATAGTTTTTTGTCACGGCGATCATTGTTTTCATGATTGATCATTGCTGTCACGTCCGAGTATACTGGAGTAGCCTATTCACAATTGCCATAGCATTTACTACAGTAAATGACTGTAGAGTGTATTGAGCTGGTGTGATTGAGTGAAGGCGGGGACCAATTTGCATATTCTCATGGATATGTGGGATGTGGGATTTTTCTTCTGTGGGATACAAAAGATATTTTGAAAAGTGTCTGTTTTTTGTTGTTGTTGTTTTTTACAATGGAAATCAGTGGGCATCACTGGTTACCAGCATTCTTCAAAATACCTTATTTTGTGTTCGGCTAAATAAAGAAATGCACAGTGAGTAAATGAAAAGCGCTTTCATTTTTCTGTGAACTATCTCTTTAAATATGCACGTAACTCATGCGTGTTAAAATAATATAGCCTACATTTGATTCAATATCTACCAATCTTTAGCTGGCATTATAATTAATCACTGATGAAACATAACCAAACATTTTATATTTAAATTATCTATACCAAAGTGAACTAATCAAATATATATATATATATATATAATCCTTGAATGTGATTGATCCATTTGTTTGTTGTTGTTGTCTTTCATCAATTGGTTTGTAGATATTCTATTGAGTGGAGAAAGGACTCTGAAAACCACTTTGACATTGACCCTGTTGAAGGAACTCTGTCTGTCAGTGAAGCCCTGGACAGAGAGAGAATCGCTGAACACAACGTCACTGTTGTAGCAACAAAAGTTAGTAAGTATGGTGGATTGTGTGTTTATCCAGATGCACAGATACAATATGACCAGCATAGCAGATTTACCAGCATATTATAACTGTTCATTGAAATGGAGATGGTTGAACACATTTCTAAAGACCACACCCCCATCTAGTGGAGAAGAATGAAAATACAACAGTGCTTTACTTCTAGAGGCTTAAACTTAATTTTTAAAATCATAAATAAAAGCTCAGTCCTGCTAAAATTAAAGAGATTTGTCAAGAGATCAACCGAATAAGTTATATATGTATATTTTTTACATCAAGCTGATTTGCTAATGAAATGCAGCCACAACTACAAAGTTTTCAGCAAATATATATCCGATCCAGCCAAATTCCGTTGTTTTTTTTGTTGCAATAATGTATTCCATGAAATGTGTCTCATATTTTTCAGTTTCCACTGATCTTATTCATGGACAATACCTTGTTTGATCTTTCAGACAACCCCCTGCTGTCCAGCAAAGTTACTGTCACAGTCAAGGTGCTGGATGTCAATGAGTTTCCCCCAGAACTTCCATTTATATATGAGACGTTTGTTTGTGAAAATGCAAAAGTAGGGCAGGTAAGTATGTGTGTGTGAATATCTACCTGTGCTTCAATTTGAGTTTCTGTGCCTGTTGTTGGGTGCCGCAGTGAATTAATGTGAGAGAAGTGTGCCTTGATCTTCTCCTTTCATGCTGAAAGAGAGCTACTCCCAGTACAACCCTGCCTATCAGTGTCTCCCTATTCAGTCTTTTATACCAGAGAACGTAGTTGCCTTGCTTATATGCAGAAATGTGCGAAGTAGATGACACAACAAAGCCTTTTCAGAATTTACTAAAGATGATCAGAACTGATCAACACAAACCCTTGAAGAGAAATTGATGCATTTTTCCATTTTTATTATTAATTTCAATTTGATGGAAATTTCTCATACAATTGAAATGTGAAAATCTTAAAAACAGATAAGTATTTTATTTTAAGCTGGATTATTTAAATTTATAATTATCAATGTATTACCATTTACTAAATATCTGGCAATAGGCTAATAGATATTCATGATACATTACAAGTACGCTAGCAATTTAACAAATATTTTTAAAAAGCTTCATATTTTACATTTTGTATACTTCATATCTATTCTGAATTCACAATTTATTCTGAAATGCTTTATTTGAAAATGTCTCATAATTGAAATGTGTAAATCTTAACTTAATTACTGTTTTTTTTAGGCTGGACTTTTTTATTTTATTTTTTTATTAATGATTCCTTTCGTATTACTTGCTGAATGTCTGACAATAATATATTTTCATGATAAATGTTATTACTAAAAAAAGCTTACAATGTTGTCAAGTTTGAAAAACTTTCTTTTATCCCAGTTTAATATGCAGAGACAACTATAAGCCCTCGAAAAGTGTAAACACTAACCAGCAAGACACAGCAACATTGGAGCCAATAGCATGGGTCTGGGGGAGGGAATATCTGTTTGTAAAGTGTTAAACCTGTTTGAAACAAATCATTACTTTTGCGGTACTGTTTGGTGATTCTAATGTAGTCAGAAACAAATGACTGTAGTCAGAAAGTACAAACTTAATTTTTATTTGCACACATTTATAATACAATATAAAATAACTAAAGAGCATTGATACTAGATTTTTTTTTTCTCTGCCATGTTAAATCCTGTCATTCTCTCAGAATGTATGACTTTGTCATTAGAGGTTTATGAAGTTGACAGCGAACCAGTCATAAATTATGCCCCATGTGGTTGAGTCATAAAGACAGTTAGCAACCTCAAATGCTCCCTTTGAGGTTTGATGAGTCAAGCACGTCAGCTCTGTCAATCAAAATGACTACTGCTGTCTTCTGAACACTAGAAGTGCTTTTACGAATATGCAAGCTCTTTCCTGTGGTGTTTTATTCAGATCACTGTCCTGTATCTGTTCTCTAGGTGATTCAGATCATCAGTGCCACAGACAAAGACATGCCAGCTGTAGAGCACCGATTCTACTTCAAATCCCCATCACAGACCAGGAACAGAAACTTCACAATCAGGGACTATGGAAGTAAGTTGGAAAAACTCGTCACTTAAAGAGATAGTTCACCCAAAAATGAAAAGTGTCGTCATTTACTCGCACTTCATATTGTTCCAAACATGTATGACTTATTTTTCTTCTGCTGAACACGAAAGAAGATAATTTAAAAAAGGTTTTAACTTTTAGTTCATTTAATGAGCTTAATGGGGTCCAAAACAACGTCGGTCCTCATTATTTGAAATTATTATTTTTGGGGGTAAACTAAGGTTATTTTCAACTGAATATCTTTAGACACCTTCTATAGAAACGTCTCAGGTTACAAATGTAACCTTTGTTCCCTGAGAACAGGGAACGAGACAATACGTCATCGACGTTATGGGGAACGCCTCAGGCGTGACAGGTGTCTGAAATCACTATCAAATCACGTCAATCACATTGACCGGCGACAGCCCGTGAATCATTAGCGTGAATGATTAACGTGCGACCTGGAAGTATATAAGGGCGCCTTGCAAACATGACAAATCACCTTATCGTCTGAAGGGACTGTACGGCAGGCAAGCCCCGAGGCATGGCAGGGAGACGTATTGTCTCGTTCCCTGTTCTCAGGGAACAAAGGTTACATTTGTAACCTGAGACGTTCCCTTTCGAAGGGAACTCAACAATACGTCATCGACGTTATGGGGAACGATATACCCACGCCGCCATGCTGAGGGGAGTGCATGCCCTCAGGCAGTGACAACTGTCCGAACCAGCAAATTCAAATGAAATGCTAGAACCACTCACCCTCAGGTCACACTGGGCTGTCAGTGACAGCATTCCCTACGGTCATAGCCCAAGCTATAAGCCTAACAGGAAAACCTCCATAAACATAGTTAAATGAAAGCCTACCTGGGCCTGCTCAAAGGCCTAGGACCACAACTTCAATTAGAAGGGGCCCCTTCTAGGGAATGTGGCTAGGGAATCCGAAGGAACCCCAGCCAGTCACTATTCAGGGGAACGTACTCACCCCGATATGCCACCAGGACGGCCTGACCTGGCGTCAGATACATAGACACTTAGTCTGGCCACTTCCTGTCTGTCCGAAGACAGAGCCTCTGGAAAAAAACCTTAAGTAAGGCATCCAACCCGAGGGACTGCGACGCTGGCAGTGAACCACTCGGCCCGGATCTCAGAGACGGGACATCCCGGAGAGTATGACTCAGCATAGTGCTTTATGACCCTTGCTAGCGAGGGGAGTTTCTCTACTCGATCCATGGATCAACCCAGTGTTTGCAAACACTGAGGAGGTCTGTGAAGGCCTAAGGACTGATCTAACTGGGAGGCCTCACGAGAGGCCTACGACCGTCTGACCAGACTCAGGAGTCCGCGTGCTCACAGTGACCCTCAATGAGGGGAGCATATGGTCCCCCTGGTAGCCAGCGAGGGGAGTTACTCTACTCGATCCATGGATCTACCCAGTGCTTGTGTTACAAACACTGAGGAGGCCTGTGAAGGCCTAAGGGCTGATCTAACTGGGAGGCCTCACGAGAGGCCTACGACCGTCTGACCAGACTCAGGAGTCCGCGTGCTCACAGTGACCCTCAATGAGGGGAGCATATGGTCCCCCTGGTAGGCAAAACCAGGCTGTAGGCAGGAAAGAGGTTCCGAGAGGGAACCAGCAGCAGAGAATGAACACTTCAGTCGAGCCAGGGCGCAAGCTCGCCTTCAGCAGCTGCCTGATAAGGCCAGCTAAAATGATAGCAAGAGGCCACTAGCTTCCTGATCTCACAAGGAGGCCTGGTGAGGCCTACTACCTGATAGCAACAGTATGTGGGACCACAACTTCAATTAGAAGGGGTCCCTTCTAGGGAATGTGGCTAGGGAACCCGAAGGAACCCCAGCCAGTCACTATTCAGGGGAACGTACTCACCCCGATATGCCACCAGGACGGCGTGACCTGGTGTCAGAGCATAGACACTTAGTCTGGCCACTTCCTGTCTGTCCGAAGACAGAGCCTCTGGACACTTGCCTTAAGTAAGGCATCCAACCCGAGGGACTGCGACGCTGGTAGTGAACCACTCGGCCCGGATCTCAGAGACGGGATATCCCGGAGAGTATGACTCAGCATAGTGCTTTATGACCCTTGCTAGCGAGGGGAGTTTCTCTACTCGATCCATGGATCAACCCAGTGTTTGCAAACACTGAGGAGGCCTGTGAAGGCCTAATGGCTGATCTAACCGGGAGGCCTCACAAGAGGCCTACGACCGTCTGACCAGACTCAGGAAGCCGCATGCTCATAGAGACCCTCAGTGAGGGGAGCAAAAGGTCTGCCTGGTAGGCAAACCAGGCTGTAGGCAGGAAAGGTTCCAGGAGGGAACAAATAGCAGAGAATAAACACTTTAGCGAGCCAGGGCGCAAGCTCGCCCTCAGCAGCTGCCTAATAAGGCTAGCTGAAACTGATAGCAAGAGGCCACTAGCTTCATAAACCCAGCACCATTAGAGAAACATTACAGGGAGGCCCGGAGAGGCCTACTACCCGATAACCACAGTATGTGGGGAGCTCACCTTCAGGGAGGCCTGGTGAGGCCTGCTACCTTACAACCACAGTATGTGGGGAGCTCACCTTCAGGGAGGCCTGGCCTTCAGGGAGGCCTGGTGAGGCCTACTACCTGATTGCTACAGTCTGTGGGAACTCACCTTCAGGGAGGCCTGGTAAGGCCTACTACCTGATAGCAACAGTATGTGGTCACCCACAGGGAGGCCTAGAGAGGCCTACTACCTGATAACCACAGTATGTGGGAACTCACCTTCAGGGAGGCCCGGTGAGGCCTGCTACCCTACAACCACAGTATGTGGGGAGCTCACCTTCAGGGAGGCCCGGTGAGGCCTGCTACCTTACAACCACAGTATGTGGGGAGCTCACCTTCAGGGAGGCCTGGTGAGGCCTGCTACCTTACAACCACAGTATGTGGGGAGCTCACCTTCAGGGAGGCCTGGTGAGGCCTACTACCTGATTGCTACAGTCTGTGGGAACTCACCTTCAGGGAGGCCTGGTAAGGCCTACTACCTGATAGCAACAGTATGTGGTCACCTACAGGGAGGCCTAGAGAGGCCTACTACCTGATAGCGATAGTACGTGGGGAACTCACCCTCAGGGAGGCCTGGTGAGGCCTGCTACCTGATAATCACAGCATGTGGGAACTCGTTTTCAGGGAGGCCTAGTGAGGCCTACTACCTGACAGCCATAATATCTGGGAGCTTTTTACTGCTACCCGATAGTAAGCCAGGCTAGCTGTCCAGTTGCCCGTCCTTGGGCTTGTCTCTTCAGGGAGGCCTGGTGAGGCCTACTACCTGATAACCATCTTAAGTGGGAATTCACCCTCAGGGAGGCCTGAGGGGCCTACTGCCTGATAGCAACTGGTAGCTGAGTCCGGGTGACAGTTCCAAGGCGGCCTGCTAAGGCCAGCCAGCTGGGGACTCGCCTATCAGGGAGGCCCGGTTGGGCCTACTAGCTGATAGCAAGTCAATTCTGCTACAAAGGAACACTGTTGGGAACCATACTACACCAATGTAACTATTGGGCCCACCCACAGGAGGCCTAGTACGGCTAGCTACCTGTAGCGGCATTAAAGCATGACCCACAATGTTGGGACTCACCTCCGAAGAGGCCTGTTTAAGGCCTACTACCCACCTGTGAGTCAACTGCCCGAACCACCAAGGCCAACCAACTCTCTCGAGAAGTAGCCTATAGCGCCCTCTTGGGGGCTGCTCATACAAGGAGGCCTGCTGAGGCCTACTACCTGATGGCGCAGCCTTCGTTGGCAGATAAGCTGTTTACACAGCGCCTACAGCATCCTGGTGCCTAATCACATTGCCCATGGCAGTGTACTCAGCATAGAGAGCTAATACCCTTAGAACAAGGGGAGTACAACATACGTCACTCTGCCTCAGTGGAGGCCCCAGTTAGTCAGGGGCCTACCATCTATGCATGGGCGTCAGCACAGGGCAATGCTCTGGCTTCAGGGGAGCGAACTTCGACCAAAGAAGAAGTGAAGGCTTACTTCATACTCGACCCGAGCCATAGTAGTGCGAGGTAGGATAAAAACAGAACTGGGAGTGAAGTGCTCAGACCTACCCTGAATCACAGGGGAATACTCACACCTCACCCTGAGTTTACCAGGGTGCGGGCCTGCCAGCGGCTCTAGGGGTAACAGAAAAACATCTGTGCCCAACCTAGGGGAGTGGGGCTTGAATGAAAGCCAACCACCTACAACCCACAGCCTGAGCAGTAGCTCAGCAAGGTATTAGTGAAGCCTACACTGGTGGCCTAAATCCGTAGGCCAGTTCTGCACGGCAGGGTCGGGCAGGAGACTCAGTCTTCTTCGTGAAGCGAAAGACGGCCTAACCCTGCTCAAAAGGACTTATATACCACGGAGGCCTAACTGAGGCCTACCATGTCCTTATAAACCATCCTCTGCACCACGCTGCATTACTCTAGTCACCCCAGAATGCAGAGAAGGGGGCGGGCCTTGGCCTAACGACTCCCATGGGAGGAGGCTGATTACACAGGGATGCCAAAACCTACATTCACAAAGTGAAGGGTCAGAGGAAGAAATGCTAATTTTAGCAGAACGCCTCTAATATCCCTGGCACAGCCTAGGCCAGCTACAGAGGCGGCCCTGGTGAGGGCCAACCTGTAAGCATAGATCTATCTGAGGGCTCAGAGGAGCCACAGCCTACTAAAGAATATAGTCTGTATTATTCCATACAAAGGGCTGCAGAACGCTCAACCTAATGAAAACTCAACAGAGCTCAAGGGGCGAAATACTCAGAAAAGTCAAAACGGTCCCATGGGCCGGACATAAGATCTATCTGAAGCTCTAGCGTCAGTCAACACTCTAAGTAAACATTCTATCAGAGAGAGACCAACTACTCTACCCTGAGGTGGCTAGTAGCCCGAAGGCTAACATAGTTATCATTCTGGCCACCTAACGGGGAACTTCAGGGCCCTAATAATCCAATAAAGTTACCTTACCTTTATTACCTTGACATGACCCCATAACTCTTTATACAGGGAACGAGGTCTGTAAAGAGAAATATGTTATTTTTTATCACAAAAAATATACTCCTTGAAAAGACCAGCAGCTCACCTGCAGCGTGCAAAGTGAAGACTCACCAGACAGTTCTTCATGAACATGGGGTCTACCACCTTTACATACCTGAAAGAGGCACTCTCACTAACCAAGCCGAGGCGGGCCATCAGAACATTGTTCTAACCATGAGCCCAGCCTCAGGCCTGATGTAAGAAGCGCCTGGGGAGTCGGGGAAGAGAGGAAAAGGCAAAGATATAATCACGCCCTCAGGGAAGATGATCCAAGACCAACGCAACGTGCGTTTGTGCCGGATCACCTCCCTCAGATCCCTCTTCCCATCCACGCATACCCACGCTCTCCTATCCTCTCAACATCAGCGAGCTAGCCAGCTGATGTTGGTGGATACAGGCAGAGTATGGGTCCTTCCATGTCCTCTCGATCTCAGTATGAGATCGGGAAGAAATGAAAGGCTCACCTGAGCTGGTGGTTCCATGACCGGGGAAAAACCGCTCTCATCGCGAGCGATTTCTCCCCCAACGAGCAGCCACGGCAGCTGCAGCCTGCCCGCGGCGCGTTCTATAATACCAACCAGCTCAGCATACACGGGGCAGGGTGGCTGAGAAGATACAGGAAAATATTTTATTATTTCCACCCTCATCAGCCATCTCCTGTTTGTCCGGGAGAGCGCTTGCTGCCGGACTAAGTTTTCCCTTTTTTTTTTTTTTTTTTGAAAAACTTCATCCAATTGCAGCTTCTCATCAGCCGCCGCATCGTCTGAGAGGATTACACCCCTCTCAAGGCGATCGGCGAGCTTCAACTGTGACATCCAGACGCTGAACCCTCTTCTCTCGAGAAGAGGGACAGGCGCGATCACAATTTGTACAGGCAGTTCCCTCGAGAACCGCCTGTGCGCGTCTTCCTTCCCAGACAAAAAATGCACAGTTCACGTGTGTCACCCGGCTACAAATATCTTGGGCACGGGTCTGCACACTTCTGAAAGCATTTCATAATTACCTGATTTTCAAAGCAGTTACAGACAAAACAGTCCCTGAAGATGAAAAGATGATTTGTCATGTTTGCAAGGCGTCCTTATATACTTCCAGGTCGCACGTTAATCATTCACGCTAATGATTCACGGGCTGTCGCCGGTCAATGTGATTGACGTGATTTGATAGTGATTTCAGACACCTGTCACGCCTGAGGCGTTCCCCATAACGTCGATGACGTATTGTTGAGTTCCCTTCGAAAGGGAACTGTCTATAGTAGATACCCTTATAAAAATCACCTGGAATAGCATTTAAAGATGAAATGTGAAATGTACTAAAAGTTAGATTTTTTTAGACCATATTATTCAGATAAACAACATACATACTGTATAGCAGTATCTACTGGGAGAACAAATAAGCTACCGAACTAGTGCTGTGACGTGAGTGGTCGCATCCCAGAGCAGCACATCACCTCGTGATCCATTTGCCGCGTGAGCCTCGCTCTGTGCTCAGTCCACAGTGTTCTCAACACATGAATATCATCAACTGTGATTCACAGAGACAGGGTCACTCAGGGCTACACAGCCAAACAGGCACAAGGTGTGCTTTAATGACTCCTACCTTGTCAAGAGAAATCCCCCAGCTGGCCAGGCGTAACAAACCTCTCATGACGGGGTCAGTCAACCTTCCAGGCGAGGACAAGCGCATCTCGACGCGTTGACTCAGTGCTATGAGCGCCAAGCAAAGCCCTCACCGTCAGACCAACAGGCACCTGCTGTGTTTTCAAGCTTGGATGAAAAATATTTTCAATTTCCTCTGGGTCATAACAAACACTTGGCTAGACACTTGAATCAAAGAGGGTAGTCTAAACTGACTTTGATGCTTCAAATTTGAATCTGTATCATATTTTTTTACATAAACTGAATTATGATAGAATTAAAGTTGCACGCCATTTGCCTTATTTTAATTTATCAGTCAATAACATATACGTCAATAAATAATTCTAAGCCACAAACCAAATGAATCAGCTCCAAGACGAATCACACCATTATTTTTGTTCAGGATTTTAGGGTATTATTTAAATAATTGTTTTTTTTAATTCAGCCATTAAATTGATCTAAAGTCACAGTAAAACACATTTATATTGATATAAAAGTTTTCTATTTTAAATAAATGATGTTCTTTTGAACTTTCTGTTCATCGAAGGATCCTGAAAAAAATGATCACCTTCCACAAATTTTTTTAAGCAGCACAACAGTTTTCAACATTGATAATAATAAGAAATGCTTCTTGAGCACCAAGTCAGCATATTAGAATGATTTCTGAAGGATCATGTGACACTGAAGACTGGTGTAGTGATGCTGAAAATTCAGCTTTGCCATCACAGGAATAAATTACATTTTAAAACATATTAAAATAGAAAACAGTTATTAGAAATTGTAATACTATTTCACAATATTGCTGTTTTTACTGTATTTTTGATTAAATTAACACAGCCTTGATGAGCATAAGAGACGACTTATCCAAAAAAAAAAATCTTACTGACCCCATTGATTGTCAATCACAATGCTTCATAGTAGACGACAGTCACTGCTGTGTTCTTTTATCCTGATTAGTTTGCTGTGATTCTCTGATTGGTGGAGCTAATTATCTTCAGGATAATTATTGTGTACTTCATCACCTGGAACTTTGCATATAAATATTTATAAATATATTCTTAATGAAAAACGTTTTAAACTGACTGATAGAGCTCATAATAGGTCTCTTTTGAAAGGGTTCTATGAAATCATTAAAAATCAGTTTCTCAATGGAGAATGGGATTTTTAATTGCAGAGACCTCATTAGCCATGTATCCACTGTCGGGACAAAAGTGAGCGTGCTAGTGTGTGCCAGGGCCAGTCGCATTTCCATTGTCACTTCCGGGGCTTCCTCAGGGGCAATGGCCAAGAGGTTTTGGCCCGCCAAATACCTTGGTCTAAAGCCAGCCAACTGGGGCTTGAGGAGTGGTCATAAACAAAGGCAGAGTTTACCTGAGTAAGGAGAGGGTCAACACCGCTGTGCAATGTTATTATTCCAGGCTACCAGCTAACTTCAACATTTAGGCCTAAGACATTTTAAAACAATTTTGTTGCTAAAAACGTCTATAGATATAGAGACCACACTCGTTATGCGCTACTGTTGCTCTCACGGAACAGATATGCTTATTTAACTTTTTAGTGTTAAATAAAAAGTACCGTCAGATGAAATCCTGCAGGTGTCAGTGCTTTCTCTCCGTCCATGCAATAGATGCACACCCTTGAATGAGTGCGGATTTCTAGTGCATTTACTTGAACTTCTGAGGTAAGTTAATACCTTTGGTTTAACCTATTTGAGAAATTGAGAGGTGGCCAAAATCAGATTTTAACCCACGTCACGCCTCTTTGCCCATTTTATTTTATCCGGGAGTGACGAGAGGTGACACGCTGCCAAGATGGCGATGGCCGGCCTCGCCCACTTTAGGCTTCAAAAACGCTCTTCAGAAACCTACGAGTGACGTCACGGACACTACATAATAAGCATGTGCGTGACGCCATCGTCTTCAGAGATTCGCGTGTTTGTTGTTTACAGGGAGACCGTTTTCAAAAACGTGCACTTTGAAACCCGTTTTTAAAACTTGCGTTTTCAGGCATCCAAAAGTGACGTCACGGACACTACATAATAAGCATGTGCGTGACGCCATCGTCTTCAGAGATTCGCGTGTTTGTTGTTTACAGGGAGACCGTTTTCAAAAACGTGCACTTTGAAACCCGTTTTTAAAACTTGCGTTTTCAGGCATCCAAAATGCTCTTGTCGTGTAAATGAATGGACAAAACTTACAAAAAGTTGTGCGTTTTTAGTTGAAAACGGTGTCATGTAAACAGTCCCTAATGCCGAGTTCACACTGAAGGAATTTAGGCCCAATTTTCGCTCACCGACAGGTTTGGGGAGTTCGCCGACAAATGCCCGAAATCATAGGCAAATCGGTGCTCGTTCACGCGAGTGACAATCACGCAGTGTGAATTATCAAAGATGCGATCAGATTGAGTCGCCAACGCATGTGAGATATTTGGAATGCTAATCTGGACCTAACTCCATAAATCCTAAATCCAGAATATCATTATTTTAATAGATATATTTTTACAATTATATCAAACAGAAACAATTATAAGCACACACATTTGCTTGACCAGCAGCACATTTATTCATTTACCCCCAACTCTCTTTGCAGAACACACAATCCTTGCTCTCGTCTCCCCAACCATTTCCTCCTGCATAAGCTGTTTTTCTTTTTCTCCTTTTCGCTGCA
The DNA here is from genome assembly GCF_029890125.1 of Rhinichthys klamathensis goyatoka. NCBI lineage: Eukaryota > Metazoa > Chordata > Actinopteri > Cypriniformes > Leuciscidae > Rhinichthys > Rhinichthys klamathensis. The sequence goes on from NW_026607369.1 coordinate 158,143, forward strand.
AATCAGTGCACATACAATTTGGATCACAAGTTTTTTGCAGGCTATCATTTTTAATAACAATTTCAGTCTCGCACAAGAACTCGGTCTCACGCACGCGTGATCTTGCGTTATTTCCTTATCACTTCTCGCGTGTTTGGTTGTGAAACGTAGTTTACGGACCAGACAGAAGTTGTCGGTGATTATTTCTTTTGTAAAGTCATGCAGTGTGAAACCTCCTGTCGCCAATCCATCATCCAGTGTGAACACAGCAGCTGAATGTTAACCCAAATAGTCACGCAGTGTGAAAAGAACAGTGACCCGACTACTTTGAAAATCGTGCAGTGTGAACTCGGAATAAGGCTACAGGCAGGTGAGTTTCTTTCAGGGTTGGCAGGACAGTTCTCTCTAGGACCGAAGTTGCCTACCCCTAACCATTGCGATAATACACACATATGTGTATGGAACATTCCAGAGACTGCTTGAAGAATGTAGACAAATCATACATGATTAAAATCGAGTATTTAATTGGTTTCATGTTTCATCTGTCTCTTCCCTGTGCCATACCGGACAAATGCATCCGCATTTCATAAATTGCATGCACTTTTACATACCGGTTTACTCATAAAACTCACAGGCTAACTCCTGTTTTCTTCTCATGAGCTCCCTCTGTTGCTCTTGCTGAAGGGATAACAGGATAGTGAGACAGGAGGAATCGCTCAAACATTGCATTATTTCGTGGAAATAGAAATGCTCACTCTTTCTGAAGAAATGTGATGTGGTTAACATATGATATGTTATCAATATTTTTCTAAATGTGTAAGCCTTTGGACTTAAAAGCCTTAATGGGGTTGTTTTGTGCATGCTTGTGATGGCAAATAAATGGAAGCAGGTGTAACTGAATGGGTGTTCTCGTTTCATGTGAAATGGTAATTATCAGTTTGATTCAGCATGATTGTTGTGCACGTCTGGCACAGATTACTGTCACTGTAACATTTTTATTGTAAAACATTTGTCAAATATCAATGCTGGAATCTTAAGTCTTTAGACTAAACGTTCACTTCTGGCATGCTCATTTTGGGATCTATTATCTAGTTTTCAGTCAGCTGTTGAAACGGTGGGGTTGTGTGATGTTTTTTTCTGTGATGGAGGCGTGGTAAGGGCAGGTTTTAGGTTAGCACTGTGGGGCTACCGCCCCGGAAACACCTTGATTTTGGGCTCAGTGCTTGAGGTTCAAAGGCTATTGGCCCTGCCCGACACGTTTGCTAGCTTTGGCTCGCACTGGCTATCTACAATGGCTATCTCGCTCTGCCTATCTACAATGACATTGGGAAATAAAAGCTTTTGCTTTGGCCTGAGTAGCTTGAGTGAGTGGTCAGCAAGAAGTCTTTTGGCAGAAACTTTTATACAAAGCGACTTAGAGTACACTTAGGGCCAAACAATCCTCCTGGAATGACTTGGTATCAAGTACCTTGCTAAAAAAAACAACTTGTGGGTCTTTTTTAAAAGGGAAAACACTGGGAATATTTTAGCCTAAAGCTTTATCTTAAGGCTATATTACCACTTAACCAATAATTCCTCAGTTAGGATGAAATTAAATGTATAGTTAATTCTGCTAATTAAAGTTATTGGCAGAAACATACCTATTGAGATTAAAACACTGAATAAAAACAGCCTGAGGTGTTGAGCATTCTAGTTTTGTTTGGACTCCAGCTACGTCAGAGGCTCTTCTCAGAAAGGTAATGCTTTTCCCAGGAGTAACTCATGTTAGCTTGTTATCCCCTTAACCAGAACCACTTTTTTCTGTACTTATTTCCACTTCAAAGGGATCCATTTTTCTACTTAATTCTGGAATTAGGCCAGTGTCTGTACCTCATGAATTCATAATATTCTGTCATGGAGAAATGTTGGAATGGCAGGTTATGATCCCTGAGAGCATGAGTGTGATTATCACTGATTATCTAAGAATTGTTTATAGCCTCCACTAAATCTGCATTATAGATACTTTGATGGTCTCTCGGTTTTCAGACAACACAGCTGGAGTGGCGACCAGGCGAGGGGGGTTTCGGAGGCTAGAGCAGAGCATGTACCTGGTACCGGTCGTCGTGGAGGATAGCGGGTACCCGATACAAAGCAGCACTGGGACGGTGTCTGTGCGGGTGTGTACCTGCGACACAGACGGCTCCCTCCTTTCCTGCAATGCGGAAGCCGTGTTCTTTCCCATGGGACTCAGCACTGGAGCTCTGATGGCCATACTGCTGTGCATTGTCATTCTGCTGGGTGAGTTATACACGTTTGTGTCCAACAGAATACTGGATTATGGCAAGACAAAGAATAATGCATTTAATGTGCTAAATAGAGAAGACATAAAAAAAAAACAGGGGTTACGTTTTTGTAATCAATATTGTTTTTATTTATCATTTTATTTGGCCCAAGGATACCGAAAATCATGGAAACAAAACAAAGTATATAAAATCAAAAAGTAAATATTATAAGTATGGGTATTTCTTCAACTTCTGTGACTTTTATCTCCTAGAGGTGGATTTTTATTACAACTATAGCTGATTCTTTCACAAAGAACTTACATGACTTATATGCCTTTATACAGTATATACATTACCGTTCAAAAGTTTGAGGTTGGTAAGATTCTGTCTCTCATGCTTACCCAGGCTGAATTTATTTGCTCAAAAGTATAGCAGATATTATGTGTAATATTATTCAAGTTGAAAATTTTCTATTGTATTATATTTTAAAATGTAATTTATTCTTGTGTTGGCAAAGCTGCATTTTCAGCATCATTGCTCTAGTCTTCAGGGTCACATGATCCTTCAGAAATCATTCTAATGTGCTGGTTTGGTGCTCAAGAAACATTTCTTCTTATTAGTATTATTAATGTTGAAAATATTGTACTGCTTAATATTTTTGTGGAAACTATGATAGAAAAAAATTCAGGATTGCCTAAATAAATAATAAAAAAAACAGCATTAGTGTAGAGATTGTATACTCTTTTTCATATAACTTGTTAAGAGATTACTTGTATTGTACTTCATTTAAACCCTTTTGGAATTTCTGTTTTTTTTTTTTTTTTCATTAATAACAGCATGCTATTAATAACAGATGCGAGATGTGGAAATGTTAATGACTTTCAGAAAAAAATACAATTGTTTTGTTATGTATGTAAACACACTGTAGGACATTGTTAGTGGACAAATTAAATAAAACAGTGAGGATATGAAAGTATGGTTTTTGAGCCAAAGTGCCCATAGTTAAAGAAACACCATATATAAACATAAGTATGCACTACATTAAAGGACAACTCCGGCGCAAAATGAACCTTTGGTCTAATAACACATTGGTACCTAGTCGACCGTTCTCTGTATTTGTTTTCATGATAATCGAATATAAAGAGTTGTATCTCTAAAAACTGTTTAGCGTATAACGCTATATAGGGCATAGAGTATTGAAAAATAAAAATCGCTAGTTAATACCACTAACAAGGCTCAAAATAGCCCCACACTAACACGGTAACATAATGAGGGTCCCCACATGCAAAACGAAGCATTGAGAACTTTGTAAGTGTACAGACAGTTTAATAAGAAGATATTTTATAAAGACAGTCCACTTCGCGTATACAGGCAGGAGCCATCTTTGGAAAACAGTCTCGACCAGTCAAACCACGAACACGGAATTACGTTTGTGAAATCTAATTACATGGAAATGTATGAATTATATCTGTTTAAAGTCTGCACTGGCTGGGGAGAGGGAGGGCAAGAGGTTTATCGGTCATTCATGCAGATCAATGAGCAAGACTTACAGCTGGCGATGCAAACTAAAATCACGCAATATTTGCTCTATATATCAGAAATAATTGCACCGATTTAAAACATAACTTGTCTAGTGCACTTACTCAGTGGATAACTGTCCATATGGTCCCTCCGATATCGGGTCGCCGCCTCCAATTTATTTTCGGGACATGGAAAAAAGATTCAAGTACAGCCTTGTTTATCAGAGCGGGGGAATCTTCAGACTGTACAAAACAATGCGTCTCTTGGTTGTCGCGACTCAACAGGTCCCGCTCCGTGCAACACAGGCACTCCTGTTCGGTGTCCATAGCTTCACAATGTCCGCAGGTACACCACCAGTTTCCCGAAGTACGAGGCTGTGTTGCGGCATTGACCACCGGTAGCTTTCTCGCTCTCGTAGCCCTTTCACAGAGCTCCTACAGCTCTTCATCAGTATATTCCGGCTCGAAAAGATAAGACCGTCCATCAAACATAAACGGTTCGTCGGTTGAATAATCCGCCATCTCTTTAGTGTCTACTTTAAGTCTCCTTTTTTTATTATTATTATTATTTTCTCTCTTGCGTTCAGTGCTTCTCTTATGCGCTCAGTGCTTTCTTCCGGAAACAATGGACCATTTGAGATTACAAGTCACAGTTCAGCTCACTTGGCACGGTGTTCGTGGTTTGACTGGTCGAGACTGTTTTCCAAAGATGGCTCCTGCCTGTATATGTGAAGTGGACTGTCTTTATGAAATATCTTCTTATTAAACTGTCTGTACACTTACAAAGTTCTCAAGGCTTCGTTTTGCATGTGGGGACCCTCATTATGTTACCGTGTTAGTGTGGGGCTATTTTGAGCCTTGTTAGTGGTATTAACTAGCGATTTTTCATTACTCCATGCCCTATATAGCGTTATACGCTAAACAGTTTTTAGAGATAAAACTCTTTACATTTGATTATCATAAAAACAAATCTCAGAGAACGGTCGACTAGGTACCAATGTGTTATTAGACCAAAGGTTCATTTTGCGCCGGAGTTGTCCTTTAAGTACGGAATGTGGCAGGTTATGATCCCTAAAATAAAGAATAAAAAAAAATGGAACAGGAGTAACGAGAAACGCCTGAGGAAGAATTGAAATAAAAGCACTGTATTGCAATAAGTACTAGGCAAGTGAATTCTGTAGCAGACAGTGCAGTGAAGTGATGTGCTTTGACTTCATATTTTCATTTGGCAGCATTACAGAAAAAAAAAAGATTCCTTTATATGGCAACCACTTGGGGGAGCTGATGCAGAAATAATGATTCGAATGTGATAATAAATAGTATGTTCCTAAAGACTGGAAAATAACAACATGAGAAAACCTTCCCCTAATAACACATGCAGGTTGATTTGTCCAAATTTTCCCTTCTGCTTCATCTGAAAGTCTGAATTTCTAGGTATAATCTATCATTCTCACAGCAGCGCCTGTGCCTACCCGTCTCTTTCTCTCTCACATCTTTCTTTGAGCAGAGTGGGGCAAGCGAGTACTGTCTGCCTCAGAGGAGGGAGATGAAAGCTCAGAAAAAACTACCTCCCCTCCTCTCACACAACCGAGGCACTACGATGTTGACAGACAGCATGTCAAAACTGCATTATGGCTACCCTCGGGCTGCCGTTCTCTTTAGTCTCATTTTGAAAACCGACGTCAAAAAACAAAAAACAAAAAAAAAAATCAGCTAATGGCTCTGGAACATGTGACCACCCCTCTTTTTCTCTAGTCTGTTGTCCCTCAAAGGTCCTGTACTGTATGTATGTCAATGTGCATTACGCCAGAAAACAAGTTATGCGCCTCTGGTGTCTTGCAGTGATGGTGGTGCTCTATATGGGCCTGAGAAAACACAAGAAGGAGGACACTCTGATGTCGTCCAAAGAGGACGTTCGGGACAATGTGATCCACTACGACGATGAGGGGGGCGGGGAAGAGGACACCCAGGCCTTCGACATAGGTACGTTACGCAATCCCAAAGGCATCAAAGAGACGGCTCAGCTGCAAAAAATAAGATCAGAGGACGAGCCTGATCTGGCTAGTGCGTGCGTGTCCAAAGAGGACAGCGAGGACATCAGAACCTACATCCATCATTGTCTTCTAGAGAACTCCACACCTCCGTATGACTCTCTGGTTACATATGCATATGAGGGAGAGGGTTCGGTGGCAGAGTCCCTCAGTTCCATTGAGTCTTGGGTTCTCGAACCCAAGGAGGATTACAGAAATCTCTGTGACTGGGGTCCTCGTTTCAAAACGCTGGCTGGGATATTTAAAGAGAATGAGTGTAAGGCCATGGAGAAGGTGGAAAATGAAGCACATGCTGAGGCACTAAAGGACAGACTGGACTGAGAGCATTTTAAGGCGCTCTGTGACAAACACAACATTTATTTATTTCAGGCATGGCACTTAAAGGGATTGTCCACCCTAAAATGAAAATTGTCATCGTTTACTTATTCTCATGTCGTTCCAAACCTGTATGACTTACTTTCTTCTGTGTAAAGTTGCAGTCACATTCGGGGGAAAAAAATCGGCTTAATTTCACAACAGCGAGAATTTGTCAGTAGTGTAGCAATGTATGAAGTACAGTCCACACAGAAGTCACTTTCAAACTGTGAAAGACAATGAAAGTCAGAAAAAGTTTAAAAAAAACTTTCTGCCGCAGAAGAAAATCAGTCAAACAGGTTTGGAATGCCATGAGGGTGAGAAAATGTTGGCAAAATATTAATTTTGGGGTGAGTTGATCCTTTAAATGAAGACGACGTGGCTTGGGAAAGACACCTTGACAAGGCTGGCTATGTGCCTTTCCTATACCTCATGCATATTTTACACTCTTCTGTTCATTATTTAGGAAAGAAAAACGTGGAACTGTAATTTTTCCGATTGCATTTTAATGTCTGTTTTATACTTCTCTAAGTCAAAGAACCAAAAAAAAACCTCTTTGATATAAAAAGTGCCTCATTAACAGTTTTATTTATCTTTCAACTGTTGACAGTGTTTTTGCAATGATTCAAGCAAGGGAAGTCTATAAGCTCTGTGTACATGGACTAAGAGGAGGGGGAAAAATAGGATAAACATCACATTAAAAAAAGCGTCACCCTGCTGGCTCTCCTTCCAAACATATTTACCAGCACTTAGCAGGAATTCTGTCAGGCCAATGCCCTGGACGTCAAAATCAGTACATCTCACAGATGCCTCATGAACACATCTGTTTAGATCGCCCTCACAAACTGCCCCAGACTGTGCTGCTTGCTTCCATGGTGAACAAGCCCCTCCAACCCTCTCCATACTGTCCTACGGGCCTCTGTCACTAGTTTGATAGCCACAGGCTCTGTGTGCCTGCTGTCTTCCTGTCTAACTGTTGTGGTGGCGCTCTGACATCACCCTACAGCGATTCATCAGAGCTGTGGCTTACTCTAAGGGCAGCTGATTCCAGTGATTCTGTATTGGCCAACCGAATTTTGATTTACTTTTTATTTTTATTTTATCAGTCTCTCTGATAGAGGAGCTAATGAGACCTCTTTGTCAAAAGTTATCAAAAGAGAATTTGAAAGAATCTCTTATTTATTATTGAATATATTGTATAAACTTGTCTATAACAAACTCGAATGGAAACTTTGGAAAATAAAGTTATTATATTTGTGATAAATGCTCTTTGCCTTTTCCCCTCTTGGTTCAGATTCGAGTTAGGCCTGTTACATACCGCAGGCCTACGCGTATTTTTATATCAATTATATAGATTTACTGTATATTTCGTTTCATTTTTATGTTTATTATAATAAAACATTTATTTAATTGTGGGTTGGTAAACATTTTAATGTTTTTTTTTTATTCTCACCATGGCAGCAATTATTTGCTCAAAAATATAGGAAAATACAGTAATATTATGAAATAATAATAATAACTTTTCTATTTTAAAATTATTTTAAAATATAGTGCCCCCTGGGTAGTGATGGCAGTAACTAAGGTTTTTAAAATGTCCAATCAATTTTAGTAATTATTTTGTAAAATGATTCACTGTTTCGAAGTGCTTGAAATGCCACACTCTGCGTACCGGCCCCCCTTCGGTATACCTCTTATTGGTATGGTTGAATTGGATCGTCGTAGGTCAGCAGCAAAGACATTGGTTAATAAAGTGAGATTTAATACATAAAGTATATTTGTATTATAACATATTTAATTATTGAAGGTTTGTGTAATATTTTCATTTCTGTTTTTATTTATTTTGAAGAATACTTAATCTGTTTTTGTGCAAGTGAGAGTAAATGTATGTTCACATTTAAGAACTACAATAACCATCATGTTCACACAGAGCACACAACGCCTCTGTACCTTCAATTTCTCTCAACAAGTGAACAGGAGAGCTGTCAGTCCATAAATGGGAAAACAAAGTAGCTTGCTTTACTTATTTGAAAAAGTAACTCAGATATTTAAAAGTTATATATATTAAAAGTAATGTGTTACTTTACTCATTACTTAAAAAAATAATAAGATTTGTAACCTGCGTATTGGAAACTATTACAAACATATGAATCATATTATATGTGGAACCTAAACCTCAAAGTTATGATAAACTGGTTACATTTTCTGGATTCAGTCAGACTTAAAGGGCACCTATTATGCAAAATTCACTTTTACATGCGTTTGAACATAAATGTGTAATGGAAGTGTGTGTACACAACCACCCTATAATGATAAAAATCCACCCAGTGCTTTTTTTTTTTTTTTTAATCCCCATAAAACATATGCACTATCTCAGAACAAGCCGTTCTCAGATTGGGGCAATGTAACTACTTTTGCACATACCCCACCAGCTCATTTGCATTTAAAGGGATACACACTAAAATGGCGCGTTTTTCTGAGCCCCAAAAAGTGACAATTTAAACATGCTGTAAAAAATTATCTGTTGGGTATTTTGAGCTAAAACTTCACATACACACTCTGGGGACATCAGAGACGTATTTTACTTCTTGTGAATATAGGGGCATAATAGGTGCCCTTTAAAGGCTGCCTGTGTGTCTTTAAAAGTGTTTTTAAATCATCTTAAATCCAGCCCAACAGATTTTTTGGGTAAACAATGGGTAATTGTTCACGCTATAATTTCAGGTTTGGGTGGATAAACAGGTTTACAATTAATTTTATTTTTTTAGTATGCTTCATATGGCATAGGCTCAGTGCTAAAACTCGGTATGAATATAAACTGTTAATTTGGTGCTGAAATAAATGTGTTGCTTACACATGTGGTGTGAAACAGGCCTGACAAACAATGTTTTGCCAATTTTGCTTACTGTTTCATTGTCAATTTCAACTGTTACAAATACTGAACTCACCAATATGAGTTAATAAATAGAATAAAAACATGGACTTATTCATAACCTGCATGAAGACACAAAAAAACAAGGAAATTACTTTTTTTCTTCTGGTTGCACGTGCATTTTTCTCTTCCTGTGTATAATCAAGCTGTTGATCACAGACGGCGTATCCTTTATAAAAACATTTCCTCTTTTCAATTCCTTCCCTTTCCAGAAACTAAACAAAAACCAAAAAACACCTTCTGTGCTCTCTCACAGTCGAAAGAGGGCATCTTACTCTTACAATACTTACTAAGTATTGAGAAAGATGACTTGCCTTCAGTTTTAGAACCTGTTAATGCACATAGAAATGTCAAGTAGATTCTAAATGTCAAGTTCTATAAGTCTGAGCCAGATAAAGCTGAACTTTAATAATAATGCTGTAAAGTTATGCAATTAACACAGTAAAACAAGGATGATTTTAGCTTTTGACAGGTCTTGCTCCACGAAAGTTATGATTAATTGTCTCGTATCAACATCTTTTTGAATTGTCCCTCTACTAATGTATTTGTCACGGGGTGGTTCAGGAAGGACAGAAGAAGGAATAAATCCAAAACGAGTTTTATTCTCAAGACAGGCAAACGGGTGTAACAGCGTGTCAAACACAAACAATACCGGACACTGAACTGAAGACAGGCAGGAACTAAATACACAGAGATGATTGATACAAATGACAGGCAGCTGTGAGGGAGGTAATCAGTGTCCATGGATACAGATTGGTGGCGGGAAACTCAGACAGGGGAACACACGTGGAAATCAAAACAAACTGAAAGTCCAAAGAGCCTAATGGTGACAGTATTATTGTCTTAATATTTTGTAAATTATTCATTTTCTAGCACTAACCACTAATTAACAAAAATAATACCCAACAAATAATTGTAATATATATATATATATATATATATATATATATATATATATATATAAATTAAGTACAGGCCATACATCTCTTAATATTTTAGTATTTTTTTCTTGTTTTACATTTATAACATCATCATAAAAAGAGATAGATTTTACTTTAATTACCTAAATAAGAAGTTTATTCTTCTCTACCCATTTGCAACTAGGTTTGTTTTCTTTGTTTTAAGTTTTAAAACTTTTGTGACTTTAAACAACTGGAGAAAAGTAAATATATATATACATATTTATTTTTGTATTTTATTATTTATTCCCCCCAGAAAATTTGACACTTGACAGTGTCCTTGCCTCACCTGCCAAATGACTTATCCTTCATAAAACTCATAGATGCAGTCGCCTTAGACTTCAAAGGATTTCACTTTTTTTGTACTATATGCAGTCAAAGACATTGCACAGACTCAAAAAGAAATCCCTTATGTTCAATTCCATATAGCACCAAAACCACATCAAACATGTAAACACCATCTGGCGCTTCTTATTAACCCTCTGGGGACTGCGCCCTTTTTGGTCCGTTTTCTCTATTTTTACATTTGGGCTTGTAAACCATATGTAATGGAGATGGATCACTATGTGTTTGGTATCTATGGATTCAGAAGACCCTAAGATAACATAAGCATGCATGTAATGTGTTTATAAAGGAAGTATGAGTGAAAAATGTACTATAAACTAGAGAATTTCAAAAACGGAAATTAGATTTTTCTCATTTATTTCTGAAAATCACACAAAAATAGTGAACAGTTTTTGAACAAAAAATATATTTGTCAAAGCCTTTGCTTGACAGACATGTGTAATTGTTAAATAAAATGTGTAAAGAACAATGAAAAATGTAACTTTATTTACAAATAGTCCCAGGCGTTTTTCTTAGGAATGCTTAGAATTTTCTAAGCAATGCTTTCTCCTCGTCACTCTCCAGTAATTGTTCCAGAGCTTGTTCCACCGTAAATCTTTACTGCTTGCCATCATAAAAGTGCTAAAACAATAAATAATGCTATAATTGTATGTATGTGTATATATATATATTATAATTGTTCTGTCTCTCTCTCTCTCATATAAATCTCTGATAATCCGCTCCGTAAACCTCCGTTCGCTCTCTCTCCTTCTCTCCATTCAACGCTGTTTGCGGCATATCCCTAATTATCCACCTTTTTCCTGGTTAGCGAATTTACCCATGATTCATAGCGGGTTTGAACCGGAAGCCGGTTGTCCTTTTCCGGTTCGAAGCTTTATGAAGATTAAGCGCCGCTCGCTCAGAACGCCGCAGTGATGTGCTGGTTAGAAAATATGTTAAATAAGTAGGGCTGCCCCTGCCCGTGCACGACGGAAGTTGGGTTGGAAGTTATGTATACTGTATGGGAGAGAATGCTAAACCATAATGGGCGTTTTCGTAATATATTGACTATTCTGCATCACAACGCACGCATAAAGCTTGCCACAAAAAAAAAACAGCAAAAGTAATGATTATGCATGAAACATTTGAATTGTTTATTAATAAACTAGTGTTTTCTGTAAGTGTCGACTGTAAAGATAAATTTGATGATGCTGACTCGCCATGTTCGCAGTAGAGAACGCGCCTATAGAGAGAAATGCACACTTCATACGAATAACCTATACATAAGCAGAGAGCAGCCCATTTTTGCTCATTTTTAATTATTTTGTTTAAAAGTACATATTTCAATCTTTCTGTAGATATACTTCTCATGTATGTGAGGCAAGTAACTTATAGCCTGCGCTGAGTTTCGTTGATTAATAAGACGCGCTCCAGTTCACGCGGCCGCGGCTCCGTGTCCTGTATATATTTGCTGCTTATTTATTAGTATTCCAGGCAACTTGTTGATAAAACATTGATTAAAATGAAGATACAATTTATACTAAACGAAATTCACTTTATTGAAAGGCTTTCTACAAAACAAAACTTAATAAGAGGTCAAAATCTCTGTCTGAGTCTGAGCCATTCCAAATGTTTTCCGATATATTGGGCATTATGCTCATATCTGACTCATCCCATGCGGTTCCCTTTTCATATAATCAACATAGATGAAATAAAAAATAAAAAACATTATATTGTGAAACTTACATATAAAACGTATGTTTAGTTTTTGTTTTAACTTATATTTAAGCATCACTGCTCCGCTTTGCTCATGTGCTCTGGTGTGTAGCTTATAGCCTATACATGCATGTGTGCGTGATGTGATGGAGTGGTGCGATTTTCGAATAATAATTGAATAATACCCAGTGATCTTCGATTATTATTTTTGCTTGAAATGCCCATCCCTACTGTTAACGTATTAGGCGTTTGTTAACAAAATGGTGCGGAGAGACATAGGCCTACACCTTTTTCGTTGGATGCTTCAGTTTTAGCGTAGCTAACCAAAAACGTCTACTCTCTAGCATTGAATACGAACCGGACATGGGCATTCTCTCCTTTTTATCTTATGCTCAAAGCACCCAGTTTCTAAAAAAATTTTTTTTTAATCTTCTTTGAATTGTTAAAACAACCAACAACAGCACGTAGAGCCTGAACTCATTCTCTCACTGCTAATACAGTAACTTACGAACCGGAAGTAGGCAACCGGAGTCGTCGTCATGGCGGCGCGCATTGTTTAGAGCAGAATAAGGTGGATATAGTACCACCCCTTGCAAGGCTACAGAGTCCTCTGATTTGCTAGAAAGGTCATGGTAAACCTTCCTCTGATTGGGTAAGAAAAATATTTCTCCATCGGCAATTTTTCAATTGGTTGTTGTTCGCGGAATCTGCCAAACAACATCGATTTCATTGGCCTTTTACATAGTGGTATTGCGCAACAAGGAAGTGTGTATATTTACAAAGCCGGGTATCACTGTTTTCAGCGGAATCTGAGGAAGACGGTAAAAAAGACCGCAGCTCTCTATCATTAATAGTTTTTAAGATAATTACACATTTGTAAAAGTATGCCATTTTGGGCGGTACCGCCCAATCCGTCCCCAGAGGGTTAAACAAAGAATGCAAAATCAAGCAAAACATCATGTCTGTTTTAAGATGACATGCTTTCTGCAGAAGAAGCTCAAGGCTGTGTGCAGTCTGAAGAGGTCTTTGCAGATTACAGTGCTGTGCAAGTTACTTCCAAACTGTAATACATTATACATTACTTGTTACTATAATTTAAAAGTAATTCATTACCTTACAATATTACTGTCTCAGATTGTAATGCGTTACATTACTCCTGTATTACTTTTGAGTTACTTTCACCAAAATAGCTATACAGTATAGAACTTAACATTCTAAGGCTGTAACGATATGCTATATGAAACCGAAATCGCGACACTCAGATCCACGAACCTGTAGAATCGCGACACACCCCTTCCAACTCCAAGAGTTATCCTTCCCGTCCAGATCCAATGCTACCACATCTTTAAATTACTATTAGTATTATTTGAATTTTGAAGTTAACATTATAAAATAGACCTACACCACAAAACTAGTTGAGGATAAATTATTTAAAATTGGTGAATACCAGCGTTTTGGACGTGACATTTGCAGTCAAAACTTGAAATATAAATTCTCAGAAAATGCATTTAATACCAATATATTGAAACGTCTGTTTATCCATAGGATACCTCCTTAAAAGGGTCCAGACATTAGAAAAATATCAGTCTACACATGCGTTTTATATTTTATATGAGGGAAATACGAATGCACTCATGCGTGACAAATTTTTTTTTTACTTTTAGGAGGCAAAATATATTTTTTGTAATTCTGTGAATTACACTGCGCAAATCAAAAGTAATACTATCCACCGGATGAAGAAGGGTTGGCTCTCCACAGAACATAAAATATTCATTTTATTTTATTTTTCGTGTTGGCATTTATGAGGAAAAAACAATGTAGCTACGTGACAGTTCTCCGTTACGGACGCAACTGCTCTGAAGCGGCACTAAAAGACTGTTTTAAAACTTTCACAGAGACCTAAAACAGAAGACACAAATTTCTTTAAAGTGAATTTCGATTTGTACTAATTGTATCTTAATTTTAATCAATGTTTAATCCACCAATTGCTTGGATTTAATAAATAAGAAGTAAATATAGCAGACAATAGATAATCACGACACGGAGGCGCCTGCGCGTGAACCGGAATTAACCGAAACTCAGCGTAGGCTATAAGGTAGCCTAGTCTACTTCACAGACCTGAAAAATATTGAAATGTCTACTTGTAAACAGAACAATTCAAAACGAAAGTAAACGGACTGCTCTCTGCTTATCTGTATGAAATGTACCTTTCTCTCTGGTGCATTCACTACTGCGAAGATCGCGAGTCAGCAACGTCAACTTCATCTTTATTATTAAACAATTAAAACGTCTCCTTGCTATTTTTGACATATTCATAATCATTGCTTTTGCCGGTTCTTTGTGACAGCTTTTAGTTGCTTTCCTTTCATCATGTTACGTGAACGCGTCACCACTGCATCAAAAATGATTGCGATGAAAACAAGAAAAATACCATATAAACATAGCCTAACTGTTTAGAAAGAAAACACAGAACAAATGGAGTAGCCTAATGCGCATACGTCCATCTCGCGAATGTACAGTCTTCTTCATGCCATCTTCACTAGTATCCGCTTTTCCACTGGCCAGCGCGAGCACAGAGGCCGAAATCATGCCTCACGGCACTCCTGTAAAAAATAAATCGCTATAAAAAATATATCAGACGCTGCCATTTAGTCTTTATTTACAAACTTGGCGCTATTGACTGACCACGAACGGGTAACTTAGCCTACTTGCATTTTTCATTCGTCTCGCGGTCTTGGTGTTTTTTTTGCTGTTGTTTTTTTACAATTAAAACAAAAAGTGTGTTGTAACGCAAGCGTAACTGAACATGTTATATAGTAAAATATTACTGAAAATGTATTAGTAATGCCTTACACTACTGCGTTACAGCAAAAAGTAATATGTTACTGTAATGCATTACTTTTGTAACGCGTTACTCCCAACACTGGCAGATTACTGACCTACAACAGAGTACTGGAACAGACATTCCACGTCTCTCTTAGAGGAATCGTTTTACACGGGTCACCCTGCAATGCCAACGAATCACTTTTAAAAATGAATACTTAAGGAAAGGTAAAAACACATCTGTTTTACTAGGGTTATTAACTATGAATGAAAAAAATTAATTTACCCTAATGTTGTTGCAAACCTATCTGACTATCAATCTTAAGTGCAACACAAAAACAGTGGATTTTTCAAATACTTTACAAGATTTTTTTCATTTTGGGAAACTTTTACATCACTACATTCCAAATCAACTATGTTTCATACCTTGTTATTTCGAACTGAAGAAATCTAAACCCACTCCGAAATGTAACAAAGCTGTCCACTTCATGATCGAATCATTCTTTTGAAACTTAATTTATCTTCGATGATCCTGTTGATTCAGTTCACAAATCACACAGAATGATTCATTTACAAATTGTACTGATCCAAGTGTAGCTATTCTTGAGTGGACAACTGATTCATTGATCCAGTCGAAGTGAGTCATTTAGTTAAAGGTGCATTGTGTAAAGTTTTTGAGTGTCTATTAACAGAAATGCAATATGACATCCATAACTATGTTTTCAGTGGTGCATAAAGAACTTACTTAATAAACCATAATGTTTTATTACCTTAGAATGAGACATTTATATCTACATAACCACGGGCACCCCCTTCTATGAAGGTCGACATATTTGTGACGTCATATTTCTACCGTAGCCGACAGCAAACAAACAGCGCTACAGAGCGCGTTTCGTCACTACCTTAAAAGAGAAGCCGCAGAAAGCTAGAAGCTAGCCATAAACACCGTGAGTAGTGACTTTTCCCTTGTCAGTGGTGTCAAATATGTAGTTGGATTGTTTCATGTAACTTAGTTCTTCTCCCTTCCTGTGTTATGACTTTGCTATGTGGGGATAAATGTGCTGGTTACATTCGTGAGACAGCTGATTAGTACTCGTCATTGACCGTAAAACAGTATGTTACAGGAATCTCCAACCCGTCGATCGCGGTCGACAAGTCGACCTTGGAAGCATTTTAAGTCGATTGCGAAGAGTTTTCAAAATCAGTGAAAAAAAGCCTATTGTGTGTAGTAAGTAGGGATGTAACGATTCACTCATCTCACGATGCGATACGATTCACGATACTTGTTTCACGATACGATTTTCTCACGATTTTTTTAACAAATGAGATTTAAGACAAAAGTGTCCCTTTTATTATTTCTCAGACAAAATGCTGCACATTTCTTCTTAATTTAAAATATATTTGTCAAATAATAAAACTACATTAAAAAAATTCCCTTCAAGGTTGTTTCAACTCAGTCCTTCTTTCTGTTTGGTCAAGAGGCTGGACACTGGCACTCTATGTAAAAGACTGTGTAAAATTAGTACCAGATTGACAGGGGTTTTACATTGTAATAAAGGCAAGATTCTAATTTGTTATAATTTGTATCATTACACTAGTAAGAGTAAAAAAAAAAACACATTTAGAGAAAGAGATAGTAAAATAAATACAACATCTGGTTGTCACGGAAACACTGATGCACCTTGTGATCTCCGTGACTCGCAATTGTCGTATTAATGACTTTTACATGAAAACGGAGGTGGCTGGTGCTTCTCACGGTGGTGATTATTATTAGTCTACGGAAAGTCAAAATGCCGCCACACCTCCGATTTGAATGAGTCAACGTCAACATCTACGCTTGCCGTCGCCATGTCTACTGTTTGACGGCGCGTGCACACACTGGTGCGGCGCGAGCGGAGCAAACCGAGCGTTTTCAGTTCATTCCTATGGAAGTTGAGCTTGGCTCACACAATCAAGTTCCATGAATGAAGTGAAAACACGCCAGTGTGTGCTCGCTGCTATTGTGTCTGTAAAACGAGGTTCACAACTTCACAGTAGGCTATACAGTAAACGCGCCCTGCTGTTTAAAACGTGTATCGCGATTCGTTTAACATTTCAACCGACTTGAATCGTCACACATTTTTATCGATTTTCAACCGGTTGCGAGTGAATCGTTACATCCCTAGTAGTAAGTGGTGTCTAGGGGATGCGGAGGGGCGTGCGCTATTACAATCATGTCATTTTTTCCGCACGCACCTTTGGGCTCATGCGAACGCGTCGAGTACAAACAAGACTTTACGCTTTAACCAGCTCAGCCACAGTAACAGCTCATATTAGCCAGCTAAAGTTTTACTACCCTGTTAGAAAAAATATATAGTTGCATAGTTTCATGTGGTTCTCCTCCCTCGCTGTATTATGGGTTTGCTATGTGGGGAGAAATGTGATGGTTACGTTTGTGAGACAATCAGCTGATTACTAGCCTATTATTATATTATATAAAGACCCTTGATCCTCACCTGACTATGGCTTTGAAAACTTTATCCATGATGTGGTTTCTAATGGACTGTGTTGTGGTACAGAAACAGTGACAATGTTACACACTCTTGGCTTACTCTGGCTATTCTCTGCTGTCTCAGACGACGATATGTTTGTCCTGTTTTAGCCACCGTAGCTTCTTCAAAAGGGAGGGGTGAGCAGTGGGCTGAGCCATTAGTGCAACTCGCAACCGAACCGCTAGATGTCGCTAAAAAATACACACTGCACCTAACTAAATTGGGCACATCTGACTCTAACTGAGAGTGATAGGATCCTCAGAGCTTGAGCGTACAGAAGATGCCTTGAAGATGAAGTTATAATCGCCGAATTGTCTTATTTTCAAGTATTTCTAAAGTGTTTTCATCTGTTTGCATGCATGCACATTTGAATCATCAGTAACTTTATGCATTCTAAAAAGATTGATAGTCTATCCAACACATTCTCATCCTTTGGCGTCATATAGGTGACGCCATATGACATTTCGTCGAAATCTTACGCACATGGCATCCTTTAGCGTCAATATAACACGCACTGTTATGGGTAGGTTTAGGTCTGGGGTAGGGTTACGGTTATGACGCATTGGGATCTGCGTCTCATATTGAAGCTAATGCCATGTGCGTCGGATTTCGACGAAATGTCAAAAGCATCACACGTATGATGCCTTGGGTTCTGCGTCTCATATTGACGCTAAAGGATGCCATGTGCGTAAGATTTCGACGAAATGTCAAAAGCGTCACATATATGACGCCTTGGGATGAGAACGGGCTGGTCTATCAGAATCAGCTTTTATTGCCAAGTACAACTTGTACAAGGACTTTGTCCTGGTGCACATGTGCATCAAAATAATAAATAAAAACAAGGAATACAAATATTAATAGAAATATACATCTATTTTCAAATTGAACACAGTACATTAAACTGTACATTAGTGTAATGTGTGCAAAAAGTCACAGTTTGAACTTTGAAGATGCAGCATAGCAGACTAATGTGACAATGCTATTAATGTAACTTGTATGAAACCATAGGTGGTAATTTGCGGCTGGGACGGGTGGGACATGTCCCCACCACTTTTTGCCAGGGTCGATATTGTCCCCACCACTTTTGAAACATCTCGCGGCACGGATGTAACTAATACAAATAAAGCATCTCTAGTTAACTAGCAGAGCATTCATTTCGTTCGTTTGTTAAATAAGAGGCGATCTAGCATGCTGAAATGTGTTGTTTTTGAAATCAAGTGATCAAAGTGCTCGTTGACTGCGATCAGTGGCGCGGATACAGTGTTCTCTTGTGGCTCGCGCTGCGTCGTGCACAGTCTTCACATGGACGCACGCTTTAATCCGTTGCGGAGACTCTCTATTCGTTCCGGTGAAATCACAAAGTAAAATGCACACAAATGTGTCCCTGCTTGATATACAACCACTGATAAACATAATCGGTTTTAATGTGAAAAAAAAGAAAAGAAAAAACTATACGAGTGCGGACTGCCACTGGACCATCTATGTTTTTCTTCACGTGAAAATTCTCGGCACCAACATATATTAGATCTCATAAAACGACAAATTAAACACAATGTACTATTTAAATCGATTGCTGGACATCGTTATGTTATTGTACATAGGTACATCTGATTTATGATTTAGCATTGTATTAGCCCCCCACCTGTCCCACCCACTTTTTAAAGCAAAGTTACGCCACTGTTGAAACAGTGTTGATGAGGCCATTTGGCGATGAATAGAAACTGTTTTTGTGGCGTGTGGTTTTAGTCTTGATGGACCGCAGTCTCCTGCCTGTAATAACTTTGTTAATCAAACGAAACATTTGATTATTCGTAAATCATGCATAATTAATGTCTGCATCTAATTGTCCTAACTGACTAGTGATAAATTTGACTTTGCTAAATTTCTCTTTTTGTCTTCCATGTGAAACAGACCATCACACAGGTTTAAACCATCATGAGGGTGTGTAAATGATAAAGGAATAGTTCACACAAAGATGAAGATTCTCAAGTAATATATAGGTCATATTAATAAAAAATGAGAGACATTTGTCTTGCATCACGTGGGTGTTTTGGAGGCTATATTTTCCTTCCCTCCTCCATAACAAGGCCCCAATTCCCTTTTCCACACTACAAATGCATTGTTTTCTGCAAGTGCTATGAATTCTAAGGAAGCGATTCAGTCTCTGCTGAATCACACTCACTTTCATTGCTCTAAAAATGTCACTAAAAAGTTTCTTCACCAACCATCCGGGATTCAGAGGTAAGCCTCTCTTCTTGTCGCACTCTCTCTTCTCTCAGAGAAAGGGGCGGACTGAAAGTGTTCTTAATATACTGATACATCATGAGTTTGCATGAGGACAGTTTAATGGTGATAAATGGCTTTTTTGCTTCATCTAGAGGATATCAAAAACAGCACTGCGCTGAAGTTGTTTGTAAGCTGTTTGATGTGCATATCCAAAGCTGCAATAAAATTTCAGGAGCTGTAAGAAACTTTGATACAAAATGAACCATTGGAGATGACACCTATGTGCGAATGTACATGCTGCAGATTATAACACATCAAGTCACATGTGGTTTTCAAGGGTGTTGATTGAGCACAAGGATATATGTTAACAGCACCTCAGGTGAAACAGATATCAAAATAATTATATTCGTGACAAGTGAGCAAAATATGGCAGTTTAATTGACAGTTGATGATGTCACATTGATCAGCCACCCTTTGATTATCAGACAAATTCTTTCACACAAGTAATTTAGGAGGTTGGGAATCATTAAGTTTTAGAGGGTTGTTGGAAAGATTTATGTATTGTTTTACTACCTAAATGTATTCAATTACTTTTTAAGAAATCATCTTTTGGAGACCCCTTTGGGTTTCATTTTAAAATAAAACTGCCACTTTGAAGGTGTCACGTTTGGTTTTGGGTTTTATATTCACTTTTAAATAACTATTTTTCACTGGTACATACTGCAACATAAATTGACTTAGTACCAGCAAACAATGTGTCTGCTTCATTGTATCAGAACAAAAGAGTCTTTCTTAACCTGACAAAGAGGGTTGCTTGTTAGTGTTGAAAAGCACACCATTTTTATTTTTATATTTTTACCTTTATACACTGGTGTCTTTTTGTTTGGAAGTAAAAAGCTTTTTTCTCCCCTGCTGAGTGAGTGTTATTTCGCTTTATAAAAAGAACCAATAGGACAGAGCAGATAGGCGGCTTTATTTTGAAGCCTCTGTTCTTTCCTGAAATTAATATTGATTCTTGTATCATAGCGCAACAATTTCATTTAAGTGATGGAAGCGTACTCCATCTCCACCTAGTTGCTACCAAGCACTACAGTATGTGATTCATACTCTCTTATCCCCAGTTAGGATACTAACAATAAAAAATTATTTCTCAGTAATTGGATGAGCGCAGGCCTGTCGTCATGTGTGTGTTACGTTTCCTGGAGAAATACACAACTGCATCAATTATTTCAGATCATTGTAAAATGGTGTGTGTGTGTGTGTGTGTGTGTGTGTGTGTGTCAACTGATTTACATGTAAATGATTTCAGAGAATAGTGGCTCTAAAAGGTGTTAACCTTCTATATTTGGCTGGATTTTCACATGTATTGGTAATAAAATTGGATCTTAGTCAGAATAATAGACAAACACAGTCAGCTTAGACAAATAACACAACAAAGGTTTTATGTCTTTATTGGAGACACTGTAAAAAAAAAAAAATTGTGAGTACATCCCTAGGCTATTGACTTTTCCAACAGTTAACTGGAGTCATGGGTTGACTAACCTTGAGTCCAATCAATAAGAATGGAGATGTTTGTGCCTTGCCGAGAACAAAAGAGAGCTCAGATCACTTAAGATTACAATCTCTCTAAAAGGCTTGATGTTCACCGTTCCACCGTAAGACAAAACATCTATAAATTGACGAAGTTTAGCACGGTTGCTAGTTGGTTTCCTATACCAAGGTGACTGCAAGATTACAACGCAGGGTACTTGATGTTGAGAAGAATCTCAGGTTGTCAGTTTAAGACTTGTGGAAATCCCTGGCAGATCCAAACATCTTTGTCGACCCTAAACAAGATTAGTGTTTAAAGACCAAAATTGTTCCACAGTGGTGCAGCGGAATTTTATCTGGACAGAAAATAACACAAAGTTGAGTTGTTTGGGAAAAGACACAAAATGCTATGCATTGGCTCTGCTTTACTGCCTCAGGGTCTGGACAGCTTGCTATCATCGACAAAAAAAAAATTCCCCAATTTTATCAGAACATTTTGCAGGATAATGTAAGGGTGTATGTCCGCCAATTTAAGCTGAAACGGAAGTTGAGGTGCTGCAAGAGGACAACGACTCAAAGTACTGGAGTAAATCAACAAAAAAACATCTTCAATAGAGGAAAATGCTCCTTCTGGAGTCCTCAACCAGACTGAGATGCTTTGTCATGACCTCAAGAGAGCAATACACACCAGGCAAGTCAAGAATACTGCTGAACTGCGAAAGTTTTGTAAAGAATGGTGCAAAATCACTCCAGACTGTTGTGCAGGTCCGAACCGCATTTACAGGAAACATTCGGTGTAGGTCATTGCCGCCAAGTGAGAGTCAATCAGTCCATTAGATTTAAAGGCTCAGGTATTTTTTCCACCTTCTGCTGTGAATGCTGACATTGTGTTCAATAAAATCATGAAGACGTATTATTGCGTGTTAAGCAGATTATACTTGTCTATTTTCCTGGGTATTTTTTATTATATATTATTTTAAAGTCCCCCTGTAGTCAATAATTGTATCCCTTAAAACTCATCTTTGATCACCAAAATTACATATTTAAACTTTTTTTCCTGTGTAAAAGAATTCTTCATAACTTAAAATAGCTTGAATGTAACTCTACACCCTTGCTTCTTTTAGTATACGCGTAATTAATAAGTTACGAGAAGCTGTGCTGTATCGTGAATACCAAAATACCCATCTCGGCAAGTATTCTCTCAGTTATATCATGAGTGAACAGTTGAGAAAGAAACTGGATGTGTGTCAGTATATTCCGTCCGTGTATTCGGTCTTAAAGTGACAGCATCCTAATATCCCTGCTGTTGTCTGTGTCACTTAATTTTGATAAAATAAAAAATAAATAACAAAGATGCACCTATATTTAATTTCTGCAGTGAACAAATGGTGTTATTTTACATTTAGGCAGCTTGTAGGATAAGTGTGCCGTGTAAAGTGTGAGTACCAAGAAGCATCGCAGGTGCTCCCTTGAGAACCAGACCAAAAAAGCTATGTGCACCCCTGTATATACGTAGTTAATCATAACATCGCAATATACTGTACATCATACACCTGCTATATTGCTCAATGTACCCAATTTTTCATATCAACAGAAAAATATACTGGGATAATCTGGCTTCTCTTGAGACTCCCCTGCTTCAGAGCATAGTAATGATTTGCTAAAGCCCTCCGGCACGTTGATGTGATTGGTAACAAGGTAGTTTGTGACGTAAGAAATACCAGCGATTTCAAACTGCATTTTTGCGATTTTGTCTTTTTTTCACTGCACTTTTAAAGAGAAAATACTCAGCAATGGTGTTGACATGAATTTGCACATGTTTGTCTTAAAGCAGTAAAAACACCCCATAGACATATAAACAACATTAATAGACATTATAAACAACTTGATTTTCACCATATAGGGGGGGTCTTTAAAATATAATACATTATTATCGTAATAATAAACACACTGGTTTGTACTGCACTTTCTCATTCTTCTAGTTCCTCTTCCTCTTCCCTATAGCGGCTAATGAATCGGAATTCTCGTATACATTCACAGAAAATATAGCTTATACTTACCCATTGAAAAATAACATTGATGAGTCTGATCAAATTTCATGACTGCACAAATCCAGGTAAATCAAAAGGCTTACTTCAATTCTATATTGTATCTGTAATGATTACATGTCTAGTACCAATAACCAAGTATTTAAAGCAAGTGTTATTTAATTTATTTTAAGCCTCATTGAAAACCTTAAACCTACAGATTAAAACAATGTGTTGTGTTTTCCCCCAGAGGGCATCAACACACCTTAAAAATAAAAAACTTTGTTCAATCTGCAAAAGCACTCCATTCACTACTGTTGTATATGATGTTAGCAGTGTAAAATGGATCAGTGAACTCATCACCATCACAAAATCAGGCCGTTTTCCTTTAATAGGGAGAAAGTGTTTTGGGGAGCTGGTCACAGCATTAAATTATTCTATGCAATTGCCTCTGATTTTCCTTATAAAAAGGGCAGCATGTTTGGCGAGGTGCAAGTATATGTTTAAAGACACAGTTCAACCAAAAATGAAAATTCTGCCATTGTTTACATTATTTCCTCTATGGAACACAAAACTGATTTATTTTTTTCTGTCCATAAAATGTAAGTCAATGAGGACAAATGTTGTTTTGGATCCCATTGCCTTTCACTGTATGAACAAAAACAGCTGGATTGACATAAGGGTGAGTAAATGTGGACAGGATTTTCATTTTGGGGTGAACTTTCCCTTTAAGCAATATGTTTAGGAAGGAAAGAAAATGCATCTGCAAACGTGAACATCAAATGCATTTCTTTCAGGTAGAGCACACTCCAGATTAGGCCACAAATCCTTCCAATTTTACCATGTGCACACAACCTCACACTATAGAGTGAGCAGTAAGTTATTACAGATTAGACTGGTCATGCGCGAGTGAATCCAACGCATAGGCTATCCTTAAAGGCCAGAGGACCCATTGCTATCCTTCGCCTTTTTTTTTTTTACATTCAGAATATGTCAGCATGTTTGCTGCATAACGCAAAGAATAATGAAAACAATATTCCCGCTGCAGAAAATACTCATATTTTGCATTTGATTATGAGATGGCATTAGCATATTGAAGAGGCTAGCATATTTCTGCTTGCACATGAGAAGACAAATATATTGCTTGATAATACCAAAGCTCAGAGTCCTCCATCCACTTCCCATGGGAGTCATTTTGATTTCTCCGCAAGCTTTTTAATCACCCCTTGTCCCCTAATCAAGCTCCTTTCCATCAATCTCAGCGGGACTATTCCTCATCTCTGGAGCCCACCGAACCAGCACTCGCTCGCCAGATTTATGGACCGTAGAGCAAAGGAACCATACCCCCCAAAGCCATGGTGGCCATGACAAAGTAACTGGAGATGACAAAGTGGTCTTTGTTTGAAAGGTTGAGGTCAAAGGTTTTCATTTCGCTTCAGTGGTAGAAAGTCTTTGACTATCATGGTCAATATTCTCTAAGTGGTAAAAAATGATAATGGCAGTTGTAAATAGAGATATTGTTATAGGGCCTACATCTATCTCGGTGACTCAACGTCTTGTCAGTCATCTTGTCTCAGGCATCTGCATCTAAACTTTTATTTCACATAAGAAAAAAATATTTAGGTTTTTTGGTATTTCTTTAATATCAGTATTCCATTGATTTTTAGTTGCTGTCATAACACTCATTTTCAGGTGCCATTCTATAAGATAATAACAAGACACTGGCTCTGCTAAGGGTCGTATATACCTTCGAGGGAGACTTAGTAGAGTCTACAAACCAATTAAAATCTTTTTGTCGTGGTCGTGATGTGAAAGGTTTCTTACCTGCCACTCTGCTTCTTCACACAATGGTGTCCTTGGAAAGAATGTCTTACACCACTGACTTACACCAGTACACGTCAATCTGCCTCATGTCTGTCTGACGTGTGTGAGCTGAAAACTGGTTGTCTCCTCCACTTCCCCACTGTGAGGGTGGCCCATTTCTTGCTGTCATCATTAGACTCTCAGAATACTGCCACTCGCCTTGCTCTTAACCCTGTATCCCCTTCCATTTTAGTTTGCCATTAGCACTGGAGAAACTCACATTCATCTTCATTTGCACACCTCTAAAAAGCAGACTAATCACATCGCTCCAATTATGTGTGCCCCTTGTATATTTTCTGCCATTTAAAAGAAAGAACTTGAAGGAAATCAGCTATAAATGCCTAACCATTCACTGCCACACAGACAGAAATACCAAGGGTCCAATCCAAACATGTTAGAGTTTAGGCAGAAGCGGATTGCCACTTGTACTCCAAAAATAACCACATACACTCTTAGAAGAAAAGGTTAAATATTGGAACATTTTATGGATTTAGTTTAAATTAATTAATTTAGTTTCAATTAGTTTTCAATTTTAATTACATTTTAATTAAAAAGCTCTTAAACAGTTTATCACTAGACAATTTTGAAATAACATGTTAAACATTAAATCATTTAATTTCTCTCTATATAGAACCTTTATTGCATAAAGGGTTCTTTAAAATTGAGTCAAAAAGAGAGAGACAGAGAGAGATACTCAGATAAAATTATATAAATAAAATATGTACATAAATATTTTTAAAAATAATACATTTCTTTAAACATTTGTATTAATTGATCTAATTTTATTTATATTTATAGTTATTTACAAACTTGTATTAAAAACAATTGTATACATTGTATACAGTTCAAAAGTTTGGGGTCAGTAAGACATGACACCAGTCTTTTTTCTTTCTTCTTTTTCATTATACATTGCATAATGATGAATGAAAATGCATGTTTAACCATAAGAAAATGAATTAAACATAATTGAATTTGATTTAATTAAATTTAATCACATGATTTAATTTGAATGAAATAAATTAAATTGTGTGTAAAAAACCTTCTTTGATTGAATCAAGTAAGGTAATAAATTCATTTTTTGAGTGATCTATCTATCTATCTATCTATCTATCTATCTATCTATCTATCTATCTATCTATCTATCTATCTATCTATCTATCTATCTATCTATCTATCTATCTAGAACAGGACAGAGACAACACAGCTACATCAGATGGTGTCTCTCTCCAGCAGATATCATCCACATTCAGAGCACATGAGCGGGGATCCCTCCACACCGCTGCTCTGGAGCCTGAAATTGCTCATTCCCTCAGGCAGCCCCTGCAGACCAGCACATGCTGACTGCTATTGAATAGTACAGGGTACAGTTCTATTTACAATTTTTTTTTTATCATCCAGCATGACATTTTAAGGTTCTCAAGCAGAACCATAGGATCCGTCATACGATTGCTTTGTAATTAATGGTATATTTCTCCAGAGCTGCTCTCCTCTCACATGTAGGGTCACTAGAGTTTAGTGTGCTATTGACTGGCATTGTCATTTTTTATTTTTATTTTTTACCCCAGAAACCATAAAAATTGCTTGTTACCAGCCTCGCACTTCCAGGTATTTCTGAAAAGCAGGGTGTGTTTATTCTGTCTGCACACCTTCCATTGAAAACACCATCTGGACTTTCTGACAGCCCTCTCAGCCATTCTACAAGGCTTTAGAATCACTGGTGCTAATTTATTTTGACCCCAAAGCTCTCACACTGGGGTTTCATGGTAGTGATTCTGAAAAACAGGTGCACTAATGATGAGAGTCGCACTGTCCTTGCAACTATATCTCATCTAACCTCATTACAAGTGTGTCAAGACTTTTGTCTTCATATGCCCAAATCGGTTCAGAGGTTTATGTGAAAGCAATATAATTACAGAATGGTAACAATTCTCAATAGATAATTTAACAGACACAATGCCGCATGAAAACCACTCACCTTGCGCTGCTTTGCCTCTTTTTATGTGTAATTGTTTACTAATTGTTCTAGTGCCATGTGGTACTTTTTGTCTTGATATTTTTTTTACTTTGTGTCTCTATACATTTATGTTGTGCCAATTTAAATGTTGCACACAAGGCCTTAAAGGACTAGTTTTTCACTGCCTCATACTTGTATGACTGTGTGACAATAAAGCTCTCTTGAATCTTGAAATGCAACAACAGGGCAGTATATATGTCATGAAACTGCACATGGAACATGGACAGAGGTGATCCAAACGCAGGCTTTATTAAGAGGAGAATCCAGAGACAGGTACAAGGAAACAGGCAGGGGTCAAAACCAGGTAAGCAGTCCAAACAAACATCAAATCCGTGCAGGGATAAGGCAAACGGGAAACCGGGAACAGGCAGATAATCAGGGAACCGAAACACTAGAATACAAGGAAACTGGAACAAGGCTACCCAAGTGGAAAAAAAGTATACTTTATTGTATTTGAAATATATTCCCTTTTTCAGTAGTACATTGCAAATATACTAACAAAAAGTGTACTATCTTTAAATATATTAAAAGTATATTAGCATCATCCTTTTTACCTATTTTTACAATACAACTTTTAACACACTTTAAAATAATTGTACTTTAGTATATTTTCTAAAAGTATATTGAAAAACAAGCATACTTTTAACATATTTCTAAAAAGTCCACTATAAGTACATTGGATAAAAATATATGCTTTGTTACACTTTTAAGAAATATGCTAAACACAAGTATACTTTTAATATATTTCTAACAAGTGCACTAGAAGTACATTGGTAATAAATACATGTTTAATTATACTTTTAAAAATATGCTAAAAACAAGCATAATTTTAACATATTTCTAAAAAGTGCACTATAAGTATACTTTGGTAATTATAATATGCTTAGTTACATTTTTAAGAAATATGCTAAACACAAGAATACTTTTAGTGAAGTTTTAGTGCATTTAAAGAAAACATACTTATGTTGCTCTTACTTACAATACATTTTTGGAGTACTTTGTGTAAGAACATAGCAAAATGATTAAGCTTTTAGTGTGTTTAAAATATATGAACTTTATAAACACTTAGGCCTAACTGCAATATATTTTAAATATGTATGTATTTATCATTTTAATATTTAAAAATATATATATTTACAATGTACCAACTTATAATGTATTAGACACATTTGTCAACTATTATTAAGCATTGCAATAAGCATACCTAATTAATGTTGTTCACTTTTACTTGTTTTAGGCTACTTGTAAAAGGCTGTTGTCCACTGCATGCTACGTTTGCACTACTAAAATTCCCACAAGGATTTCAACATCATATTATTTGAAATTGATCATAGATACATGATCATAGATACAAACAAAAGTTTGTACTTAGTTAAATTCGAACAATAGCATAATACACGTGACTAGTCCTGATTGGTTCCAGAGCCGTTAAGTGGTTGTGATTGGTTCTTATGATAATGAGCTCGCTCGCACCTCACTCAGAGCTTCCGTTTATCAGATAATATGCTGTGCGTGTATGTTACTTGAATGTGATTAGATTTAGAAGTCTAAATTTAAACTGTTAAAAATATATAGAGCGATCGTGTCTCTTTAGAGGAGTAGGAGGAAACCACGCGATTCATATGGATTAGGTGGTATTTTTTGTGATTAACTTTTTGAAACGTAGCGTTATGACAAACGTGATTTTACCCACCTTCTTCAAGTTTGCATGGCGTGTGACATTTGGAACCTCATTATGTTGTGATTATTCTAGGTAAGATTTGTATTACATTAACGTTACTTGTCTTTGCCAGTCGTATTTTTGACACAAAGTGTAACAGCACGTCTTTTTCAGTTGAGCTACATTCAATTTGACCAATCAGAGCCAAGCTTTTCACGTCGAAGCAGACTCGAAGAGATGAAGATACTGCCTCAGAAGTTACTGGTAAGTTTTAGTTGCTGTTTGCATAGATAAAAAGCTCACTGTTTAGTTTTTTAATCTTAATAAATCTTTTTAAAATCTATGTGGAGACATTTGTTTGTCTTAAAACAAATATAAAACATTGTGTCCAATGCATCTGCAAAAAACATAATTAGTCATTATAACATGTACAACATTGCATTAACATTATTTTTATTTGCAAAATGAAGCTGTGTGTTTATTTCTGATTTCCTGAAAAATTTGGCTTCATTATGTAAATGATCTTTCTTTGAAAAGTTTGGGGAAAAAATACATGTTATGAACAAAGTTACTTTGTCTTAAGCTGACCAGACAATTATGGTAAGAGTGTGTTGATTGGTGTTTATAGTAGTTCAAGCTTGACAACATTATTGCCATATGTATGCATCTATAATTCTTTCTTTTTTTCATATTAGTATTTGTTGTTTTTCAGACCAGCTGCTATAGAAGAAAAACTGAAATCTGAGTGCAGAGACAAGCGAAGAAGAGAGTAGTAAGTATGGTTTGATCTCATATCACCTCTATTATAGAGATTTTTGAATCAGGCCTAATTGAGCGGTGGTCGACAGTTAGGAAAATGTTAGCGACGCGTGTCCATTTCAGGTGTCTAATTTGTGCTGCCTTTGAGTCATTCATGTAAAAATCAGTTTATTTAATTGTGTTTTTTAGTAAAGCTGTAAGTCACTTGTCCTAGTTGTCCTTGCATACAATATTTTTAACAACTTCTAATTTCCTTAAATCTTTAGATCTTTCTTTGCAATAGACAGGTTCATGGGAAATACCCTAGGTTTTTTAAATAAACCACAATTATCAATATAAAACATATCCTCTAATACTCACAGGTTGCTTTATTGCTGCAAATAACTATATCTGTAACTTTTTGATTGAACTTTGCTCACTGTAAATTGTGTTGGGCTTCTTCTAATCTCATGTTCAATGTAACTCCTAGAGTGCTGTACAGTGACGACAGACAAGAGGATAAAGCTTGCTGAGGAGGATATAGCCAAAGCTTTTAAAGGTAAACTGAGAAGTCAACAGAATTCTAATGCATTTCTATGCAAATTATTATACATATATTGAAACATGGATACAAAAATGTTAATCATTGGTTAATTTTATATTAATTCTTCTTCCTTTTCAAAGATCCTCTGATAAAGCAGTCTTCAAATACTACAAGCCTCAGTTGCAGAAAATGAGTCGAACTCAGAGAAGTGATCGTCTACTTGAAGATGAAGATGTGACATTCAAACTCTTCTGTTTCTCTGGTTCAGCCATTTGTAGGCCTAAGTTTGTAAATAATGCATTATTCACTTCTGCACATTATTTTTCTGAAACTTTTTTTTTTAAAGAAAATTGCATTGTGATGCTTTAGTGATGTAAAATTCATAGTGTACTTTTCAGTAATACATGTATAACTGAAATGTTCTACAAAAAAATTATAAATATAGCTCTGTCATAGCATTTCACTGATCTTTTTAATTTACTTTTATTTCTTTTTTTACTCTTATGTAATTTACACAAGATACTATATTAAAGTTTTCTTGATTTTCAAAGTCTGTGCATGTCTTAATGTTTATTTAATTATTTTTGCACTTTTAATATACCATTTTAAATACTGAATAAAACAGCTTTATAATAAGCTATTAGTGTAATGCTAATACACTTTTAATGCTATTTAAATGTTCTTGAAGTACATTAAAATTATGCTTCACATATATTATAACTAGTTTAAGACATATGAAAGTATATTTTTAATGAACTGCAAAGAAATACTTAAATGTACTGGAAGTGGTTCCATTTTAGCATAATTTAGTACATTAAAATATAGTACAAATATGTTTCGAAGACACTCATAATGAATTTGTAATGTACTTGTAACACAAATAAAGTACACTTTAAGCATGAAAATACGCATGTACTTAAAGTGTACTTGAAATTGTCTCAATTTAGCATCAAAAAGTACACTAAATACACTTAAAGTTACACTTTAGTATAATTTAATTATAACTAAAATACACTTAGTACAAAAAAAATTTATCCAAAATAGCACACTTCAAGTTAACTAATCATTAACACACTTGAAGTATACTGACAATTAGTCTGGCTGCAAGTATACTTAGCATACTTTTTTTTCACTAGGGTAGGTAATGCAGTCAGACACATACAATACTGAGCAATAAACCAAGGGAAAACTCAGGCTTAAGACAGGTGCGCTCAATCTAAAACAGGTGCAACAAATAAACCATAATCAGTCCAGGGTAAAACATAAAGGAAACAATAAACTAGGAAGGAGTGCCCCCCAGAGGCTCAAGCGGGCACTCCAGCCGCAGATCGTCACATAACCCCCCCTCTAAGGAGCGGCTTCCAGACGCTCCTAAGAGCTCCGGAGGGAGGTCGATGGGGGATGGGATGGAGGGCCAGGCCCGTGCAGGGGAACGGGACCAGGACACAAGCAAGGCGGGCCTGGGCCGTGGAGCGTGGGCGACCAGGGCGGAGCAGGGCGTGCCGACGACCAGGGCGGAGCACACTCAAAAGGGAGCCAGGGCGGAGCACACTCGGAAGGGAGCCAGGGCGGAGCACACTCGGAAGGGAGCCAGGGCGGAGCACACTCGGACGAGGGTGAGGTCCATGTCGACGTCGTCGCCATGACCCTCACAGGGTACCTCCTGCCCCCCCCCAAAAAATACTTGGGGAAATCCACGGGAGAAATCTCCAGGTGGTAAACGGGTTCAGGAAAGGCCTCCCGGAGCTTGAAGGGCGCAGGCAGGGCGAGGCGCAGAGGCGGGGCCGGCAGGGCGAGGAATCTGGGAACGCCCTCCGGAGCCTGGCGAGCCAAACGAGTCCTCCTCTTCCTTCTGCGACGGCGCTTCACTGGGCTTGAATCTCTCACTTGGCTAGATTCACTCACTTGGTTAGATTCGGATCTTGACTCACTTGACTCACTCGACTTGGCACTTGACTTGGCACTTGACTCACTCGATTCACTTGACACGGCACTTGATTCACTTGACACGGCACTTGATTCACTTGACTCACTCGATTCACTTGACTTGGCACTTGACTCACTTGACTTGGCACTTGACTCACTTGACTTGGGACTTGACTCACTTGACACGGCACTTGATTCACTTGACTTGGCACTTGATTCACTTGACTCACTTGACTCACTTGACTCGGGACTTGACTCACTTGACTCGTGAACCGCGGGCTCGGAAGACAGAAACTCAGGCATGTCGTGAAAAGCAGGCTCGACTTGGCTCACGTGAAGCACGGGTTCGGCTGGACAGACGTGAATTGCAGGCTTGTGGAGCGCGGTCTCGGCAGGGCTGAAGTGAAGCGCGGGTTCGCCGGGAGACAATTGATGCGTGGATTCAGTGGGTACCTTGTAAAGTGGCGAATCGTCGGGTCCTTTGTGAAGCAAAAGTTTCAAAAAATCCACAGTAAAAGCCGAACCGCTCATGGAAAGGGCCAGGTCAATATATTGGGTTAGAGTCCAGCTTGAACACGAAAACGGTATAGCAGAGCCGAGCGGTTCAGACAGTCCTCCCCGAAAGAACATCATCAAACAGAAATCATTCAAGTAGGACTGACGAGAGAGCCTCAAAAAATCTGTCACAAAAACCTTGAGTAGACGTTCTCCTTGAAGGAGGCTTACGATCTGCGCTGTGGGATCCATATCGAGGTCCGTGTTCCTCTCAGCCGCTGGATCAGTTGTGGCTCAGTATTCTGTCATGAAACTGCACATGGAACATGGACAGAGGTTATCCAAACGCAGGCTTTATTAAGAGGAGAATCCAGAGACAGGTACAAGGAAACAGGCAGGGGTCAAAACCAGGTAAGCAGTCCAAACAAACATCAAATACGTGCAGGGATAAGGCAAACGGGAAACCGGGAACAGGCAGATAATCAGGGAACCGAAACACTAGAATACAAGGAAACTGGAACAAGGCTAGGTAATGCAGTCAGACACATACAATACTGAGCAATAAACCAAGGGAAAACTCAGGCTTAAGACAGGTGCGCTCAATCTAAAACAGGTGCAACAAATAAACCATAATCAGTCCAGGGTAAAACATAAAGGAAACAATAAACTAGGAAGGAGTGCCCCCCAGAGGCTCAAGCGGGCACTCCAGCCGCAGATCGTCACAATATATTATTATTATTATTAATTTATTTATCTCACATTTTATTTATAATTTATACTTTTTGTATTCTTATTTTTTTAAATATGAATTGTACACAATCTGCAATTGCAGCTTATATGCATGTATGGCTTCTCTGTGCAAAAAAAATGCTATGACAAAGGCATCTCTAATTATCTCTAAGTATCTCTAATTTTGTAAATGCAGCTTTTTGTGGAAAATAACATGGTAGGGGTTCTTTATTAATCTTTCTCTGCAACAATAATGATAAAACATGAAAAATGCTTGATGCAAGGAACTCACATTAGTCTAATACTATTTTTTTTCAAATGAATTATATGTTATCATTTATAATCTTCCAAAGTTTGACAGGCTAGAGAGAGGTATAAGGGCACAATATGTCACTTTGAGTGATTTATTGCCCAATAAAATGGTTCCCACCCTCAAGCCCCGCCCCTTTTTATCCCTCCCACCCACTTCCGGTCTGAACACCTGGACCGTGGGAATTTTCCCACGGTCCCCCCTCCTCTTCCCACCTCCCTCACCCCCTCCGGCCACCCCTCCCCTTAGGGTTGTGAGGATTTGAAGTGTGTCAGAGAGAGTTTTATGATTTTAAAAATGTAAAACGTTAAAAAATGTTGAAAAAACATTAAAACAATGTGTTTTCAAATCTTTTTTTATTTTTTTTATTTTGTATTTTTTTTTTAAGAAGGTTGACCGTAAGGTTGACGAGGTAAGTTCAGTGTTTTATCAAAGTCTGTTGTACATTCAAAACCAGTTTTAAAACAGTGTATAAATGTTAAAAGTATAAATTGTATTTCTTATAAGTGTTAGTGTTAAAATGTCATCAGACAAATAATCGTTTGTGCAAAACGTTGAAAGAGGAAGATAAGTTTAACCAGTTTTGTGTTTAAACATGTGTGAAAGAGCACAGAGTGTAATCTCCGGGATGCACGATAAAAAACACATCTGATCGTACAGGAGGTCTGACAGCAATGATGACAGCAAGGTCTGTACACCACCCCACACCCTGACTCCTCCCACGGCACACCCACACGTGACGTGTGTGGGAAAACACCGCACAGGGAGGACCCTAGCGTCATACACAAACCACACCCTCATGGTGTGATGTCACATGAGATTTAAAAACGAGCGCGAGCTCAGAGCGTAATACTTGTGATTTTTTTATTCAAGTAGAAAACTATGGCCACTGCAGCCCCCAAGACTCCTGAAAGAAGGATTGATGAGGTTATGGAGGATCTGACTTTGGCACCGCGGAAAAAACACGGTCCTTCATTAACGAGGTTTCTCCACGAGCCAGCGGAGCGTGTGGAATATGTATTCCACCTGTCAGGTGGCCGTGCGTGCATGTACAATTTTGATAAAAACAATCGAGAAGTTAGACTGAGCAACGTGGACGGTGATGAGAAATTTACAACGAATATGACGGAAGACCCCGATTTGATGTTCACGGAGCGAGATTGGATTTTATTTTATACAAAAGTCTGGAGAGACTTGAAAGACGGAGGAGACGAGCCTCTTTTCATTGCTGAGTGGAGCGGGTTAACAATGGGGACACGATACAGACTACTCGCTGATCCTGTCCACAAATATGCAGAGGATTACATATACATACTCTGCAGTGATTTCGGAAAGGATGCATCCGTGTGTTCATGGCCCATTACCGAGAGTGAACATTTAGAATACTACGATTTAAAATTTATGTTTCAATGGAAGGATTTACCCGTACTGGAAGACATTTTTTCTAAAATACATAAGCTTTTTCAATGGTCCGATGCTTATGAGAGGTACAAAAACATCAAAGTCAAACTGTTTCACCCTGAATGGTGCACGCCCAGCAGGAGGGGTGTTCATATAGCTCCTCCCACACTCTACAAACATTAAATACCTCCCCATACTGACAGTCTGGCTCACACTCACAACATGTCTCAGGAAGATGTCACCTCATCATACTCACCTCTTGGAACTATTGATGGATACCCACCAATAGGATTATCACCGGTTTTGGGGGTGTCAGATGCATCGAATGGATGTACACAGAGAAACATCGACTGGCTGAATAAATTTTGTACAGATTTTGGATACCACAACCTTGCATTCCTCACAAGTCATGGTTCTGGTGCATCCTCTGCGGCTCCACCCCCAGCAGTCTACGAGAGCCCTGGCGTCACGACCGGTGACGAACCGGATGCGTGTATAGGGGATGCCGGTCATAGGATTATTAAGGCGGTTGTAGCCATCATATTGGAATTTTTAATAGACAAGCGGATGAAGCAAACATGCGACGGTTGCACTGTGGATCATCCGTCCCAGACAAGACATTCCTGTTTATTTGAGCCGTGTCCCTATTACTTCTATGGATGTTTTGACGAGATCAGACAGGAGGTCCTCAGCCATGGGTTAAAAAATATCCTGGCGCATGCTCTGACTCTGTATGGAACTACTCCGCACCTGCAAAGAATCCAGGGGTCTATCGAGACGATTTTGTTCG
This sequence comes from Rhinichthys klamathensis goyatoka, assembly GCF_029890125.1. NCBI lineage: Eukaryota > Metazoa > Chordata > Actinopteri > Cypriniformes > Leuciscidae > Rhinichthys > Rhinichthys klamathensis. The sequence goes on from NW_026607369.1 coordinate 193,843, forward strand.
AACTCCGGGATGAGATGTACATCGTGGAACACCTAGGATCTATCAGACAGAAACTTGTGGATGAAAGTTGCGAGGAGATTATCTACTCTGCTGTCGATAAGTGGAAACTGGTCGCAGTCGAAAAACCTGAGTCTACCGCTGTGTGAAAATGTGAAATCTCTGCACATTCTGGATCACCAAGTATTTCTTTAAATCGCATGTTAAACACGGGGTATCAAGTCTGCTCTACAAGATTATCGATGATAATCATGCAACAAATACCCACGCGACTATGGATGATACAGGTCTAGCGAAGTTAATGAGTCATATGAACACTGCACGCGAGTCATCGAGCGACTGGAATAACATGGTGAACATATCCGTCAGCCATAACTCCGATCCGTACACGACTGTCAAAAACATCCTCGAACTAATGCCTGAATGTCAGAACTCTCTTAGAATAGGAAACATTGTATGTCTTTGTACGTATGTAACTGATGTCTGCAGATTGTTAAGAAAGAGGGGGGCGGATGTCCCCCAAATTATTGACCTGTTACTTGAACACATTCTGGAGAGAAATTTTGAAATGTGTGAGGTTTATTTTACTGTTTGGATGATCGACATTTAATTCATTATGTATGCTTGTAAATCCTGAAAAAATGTGTGTTTTTGTAAAAAATTAATTGATATTCCTGAAATAAATAAATGTACACGGAAAAAATAAATGTACATGGAAAAAATAAAAAAGCCTTTGTTGTTTGATGATATATATATATATACATACGTGTGATTGCAAAAAATAAAAATAAAATCTTGACAACTTTCGCCATCTGACTCATTATTCTCTGAAAACCCACAGTGACGACATGGCTAATCAGGACCTTATGAAAAAGATTTACTATGACCCTGCAAATTCCGGTGCTTTGGGGGGTAAAAACAGATTAAAACAGGCTGTTTTACAGGAATACGGTGTAAAATTATCTGATAAAGAGGTGACCGAATGGCTTTCAAGTCAGGACACATACACGCTCCATCGAACTGCACCAATAAAATATAAACGGAACCGTGTAGTGGTGTATGGGAAAAACCAACAGTTTCAGATGGACTTAGTCGATATGTCTTCTTTTTCTAAACACAATCAGGGTATTAAATATATAATTACGGTTATAGATACTTTCAGTAAATACGCTTGGACCAGACCTTTGAAAAATAAGAGGTTAAAATAAGTGGTTAAAGCTTTTACGTCTACTTTGAGAGAGGGCCGGATACCTGTCAAGTTACAGACAGATAAGGGTACAGAATTTTTCAATAAACATTTTCAGCAATTGATGAAAAAATATAACATACATCATTTTGCAACAGCCAGCGATTTAAAAGCGAGTGTGGTCGAAAGATTTAATAGAACTTTAAAAGGACGAATGTGGCGTTATTTGACAGCTATAAATTCCAAACGCTACTGTGACATATTGCAAGACCTGACAGATGGCTATAATTCAAGCTACCACAAATCAATTAAAATGAGACCAGTGGATGTGGATAAGGAAAATGAAAATGTGGTGTTTAATAATTTATATGGGGAAAAACGTAAAGAGACACCCAAGTTTAAATTCTCGATTGGAGACGTTGTACGAGTATCTAAAACCCGTAATATTTTCGCAAAGGGGTACGAACAGAATTATACTGAAGAATACTTCACCATAACGGCGTGTATACCCCGAAATCCGGTCGTGTATCGGATACAGGACTATGATGGGGACTTGATTGAAGGTTGTTTTTATGAACAAGAATTACAGAGGATTATAGTTAGTAATAATTCGGCTTTCAAAGTTGAAAAAATACTGGACAAGCAACGTCGTGGAAAAGTCATGTACGTTCTCGTCAAGTGGCTTGGCTGGCCTACAAAATTCAACAGCTGGGTCCCCGAAAAGCAGGTGATGGATCTACAAACCGTCTTAAAGCCGTAGTGAATTCGTGACAGGTGTCATTTATGTGAATTATGTCTGAGGAGGGGTTCTACGTCACGCTCCCGTGCAATGCCTCGAGTGGCATCTATCCTGAGAATTGTATATCCAATTACAGAACTAGACTGGCCAGAAGTATAATTTTAAAAGGCCTGTGGGAGGTGGCATTGGTCGAATTTGAATATCCGTTGACGTGGTATGCATTTAATGAGGATGACGCATTTTTTGTTATTGTTTGTGATCAATGTCTGCTGCAGGATAACCACGAGCTCCCTGTTAGGGGTGATGCGTTTCAGAAACCTCTAAAATTATCAACGAGTCGGTATACGTTGAAATGTGGGTATTTTGAGGATGTACCCATCTTACTCAGGGATATAAACATCTCTCTCCCCCCGGCGGTACGTCTCGTCTACGACCGTATAAAGAATAAGGTATTTCTGAAAGCACCTCACGGGACGTCGCTGACATTTTATGGCAAGCTGGCTATCATCCTGGGTTTAAAACCAGGGGTTTCTATAGAAACTGTAAACAGTTCGGATGAACATCGAACACACACATCGCATATGCTCCGTTCCAGGCTGATATAAGTGGGGGTTTTTACACATTGTATGTATACACTGATATAATCGAGTGCCAGACAGTTGGAGATGTCCATGTACCTTTACTAGGCACAGTACACATCGAAGGTGAGACTAACAAAGTTGTCAGTGTCAGGTACGACAAGTCACACTACGTGCGTCTTAATAAAAACAGTATTAACGAGATTACTATAGAGATTAAAGACGACTTAAACAGAGACGTCCCATTCACCTACGGGAAGGTTGTATCTAAACTACACTTTAGACCCGTGAAGCAACACCTGTTTTAAAAAATGGCTTATCTAGCACCATACCAGCCGGATCCCGAGCGTTACGTCTCGTACTACCAAGCGCAAACCGGAAATGGTATCCCCGGATACACAGGCGGCGGTGTTATGTACGGTGGGGGTTTTTTATCAGGTATCGGTGGTTTGTTTAGAGGGTTGTATAGATTGGCTGTGCCGCTTATTAGGAGAGGGTTCAGTATAGCAAAACCACACATGAAAACCGCAGCAAAAAATATAGTGAGTGACGTCGTTAGCACAGCCCTAGCAAAGTCATATAACAACGATGACTGTCAGAGCGGGCATGGTCTGATGGTGATGGGGCGTAGACGATTAAAGCCGCCTGGGGCCCGTATGAGAAAGGGGCGTGGTCATGGCATAAAGAAAAGCAGGAGCGTCACCAAAAAACGCTCAGTCGCAAAAATCAAAAGAAGAACTCGTGTGAAGCGTGTGAAAAGAACCACAAAATTAAAAAGACGAGTCAATACTATATTCTAAAAAATAAAAATAAAAAAACATGTCTCTGTTACATTGCATGTCTGACGAATGTGTTAAATCCGAGCTCGATCTGTTTACCGTCCCTTTGACACAAACAGCTATTGAGAAGAACACCTACATCGAATACCCACCGATTTCGGCTATTTCTGATTTATCTCCGATTGAATTCTTCATAGCGGGGACGGGTGAAGATTACACAGATTTGAATAACACATTATTATTTACCCGTGTCAAAATAACTATGCCGGACGGGTCCGACTGCCCTGAGGGAGCTCCAGTGACGGTTCTCAATTACCCGGCGGCGACTATCTTCTCACAGGTTGATGTGTCTTTGGGGGATCGTCTAGTCTCACAACCGTCCAGCACTTATCCTTATAGATGTATTATCGAAACGCTCATTAATTATGGGAGAGACACGTTAGAAAGCAACTTTTCAGCAGGTCTTTTTTTTAAGGATACTGCCGGGAGTATGGATTCGACTATCCCTGGAGCCGGCAACGAAGGTTTGACAAAAAGAGCCGCGTTCACCAATGCCAGTAATGTGGTGGAGTTATTAGCACCGATACACTGTGATATGTTCTTTCAACCGAAACTATTATTGAACGGGGTTGATATCCGTATTCGCCTAACCAGAGCAAAAGACGCGTTCTGCTTGATGAGCGGCGACGCAATCGATTACAAGCTAAAAATTCTCTCAGCTTCACTCTTTGTCAAGAGAGTGAGCGTGTCACCGGCTGTGCGTTTGGGGCACGCACAAGCGCTTCTCTCGGCGACAGCCAAATACCCCATAGACCGTGTCTGTGTGAAAAATTTCTCCATACCAGCAGGGGCGCGCGTCTCAAACCACGAGAATCTCTTCCTCGGCACTCTTCCAAAATCTATCATTTTAGCTATGACTGATAACTCGGCGTTCACAGGGGCTTATGACAAAAACCCTTTTGCTTTTAAGCACTTTAATTTAGAGTATCTCAATCTCACCGCAGATGGAGTCTCGAATCCTAATAGGCCTCTTCAACCCCAATATAATTTAGGTAACGCCGTTAGGGAATTTTACCAGCTGGTGTCTGCGACCGGTAGACATTTGAAGAATCAGCCGCTGGCCATAGACAGGGAGGATTTTCTAAATGGATACACACTCTACGCTTTCAATCTCACGCCCGATGACGAATGTGGGCAACACATGTCACTAATTAGATCGGGAAATATTAGATTAGAAGTGCGTTTTAGAGAGCCGCTTGAACACACCGTCAATCTTTTAATTTATGCAACCTACGATTCTCTTCTCGAAATATCAAACCGGAGACAGGTGCTCGCTGAACACCACTGACGTGGGGGCTTGAAATGAATACTGTACAGTTGACGGAAATCATGGATAACTTCTGTGACATCAATTTTCTAGGTGTGTTTCCTAGCGATTACCTCCCCAAAGCACCATTGGTAGATACACCGGCCCTGTTAATCTCTAATACAGACGCATCGGGTGATCCGGGGCAACATTGGGTGGCGATGCACGTAGGTCGAAATGGTGTCGCGTGTTTCTTTGACAGCTTCGGCAACCCTCCGAATGCAGACTGTTTTCCTAGGTCTATTCAAGATTTTCTAAAAAATAATTCTACACAAGTTCATTATTCTACCAGACAAGTGCAAGATTATACTTCTGTTACCTGTGGACAGCATTGTGTTTTTTTTCTGTATCATATTTCTCGAGGTTTTGAGTATGAGAATATAATGAAATTTTACCATAATGATAATCTGTTAAAAAATGACTCTATGGTATCTCTTTTTGTAAAAAAATTTAAACCCCGTGTCTGTGATAGGAAATCATTCAAGTGTATACAGTGTGTACAGACTGGTAAAACATATCAGACGTATTAACTCATGGTGTATGTGTATATGTATCGAATAAAATGACACGTAAACGAATGATGTGTTTCTCCCCTTTTATTTGACATCACAAAAGCAACAACACAATATACATCTTTTAAAATAAAAAATATGAAATTCATAGACTTATGAAATAGGATAAGTCACACACATTGGGTAAAATAGATAAAATCATTTGTTAAAAATCCAACCATTGTTTACTGTCTAATTTAGAAGAATTAAATACAGCTGCATCAGGGGTGTGCGGTGGTGTTTTACGATGTCCTCGTTTTTTCAATGATTTCGACGGTACATCTCCAAAGCTATCATCTGTTTTTCTTTTAAGCGATTCGATCATGTGCCTAACATGATGGTTGGCTACAGTCGAATAAGGTATGTGCAGATTGGCAAAAGCCTCCAGAAACGCATGCCACCCCACTGGACGCCTGTTATCACGTATCATCTGTGGTGACGTCACACTTTTCACCAGATCAAACACATGGGATCCGGGGATGATTGCCCCTTATAAACAAATTCCCCGTTATCTGTCCATGAAGACAAGTGTTT